>NC_092872.1:730093286-730394322 GCF_028372415.1 Notamacropus eugenii | reverse complement strand
AAGATAATGGTCAGGCAGTTTGGAAGCACAGTCTATTGATTTTTGATTTCTCTGAAATTTTGATATTGATTTTCTCTGATAACTGTACTTGATTAAAGTGATTGTTAACCCCTTAAAAGTTACCTTTCCATTTAGAAAAGCCAATCAAAGAACTTGTGATAGTATTCCCCTCTGTGTATGTTGGGGTGCTTACTGATACACTGAGATAATTTAGATATTGAATTTTTAAAATTAATTTCTTTTCAAACAAGTATCAGACATCTTTCCTTCCTATTTCCCTTCTCCTACTCTCAGTAAGTAAACAAAGAAAATCAAACTCCTATTAGAAACATAGTCAAGCAAAAAAAAATTTTACAGTTTTGTATGAGTAAAAATAACGCCTCAGACTGCACTCTAAGTCTTTAAGACTATTATCACCAATCTGTTAGAAGCTGGAGAGAATGCTTCATTTTAAGTCTTAAGGAATTGTGGTTGTTCATCATGTTGATCACAATTCTTAAGTGTGTTTTTTTTATTTAAAAATATTTAAATAAATTTCTTACCCTCCCATTCCAAACCCCGTAACTGAGAGCACAATTTAAAATATAAAGCATTGCAAATATAGTCAATCAATACAAATTTTCACATTGGCTATGTCCTTTAAACATTTCTCTCATTCTGCATTCTGAGTCTTCCACTTTTCTATCTGTAGGAAGGTATATTTCAACATTAGTTCTCTACAATCCTGGTTGGTTATTATGCTAATAAGAGATCAGCAAAATGACATTTCTTCCCATTTATAAACCATGACTTGTTCTTCCATTACATAACTTATGAGAACCACTTCAGATTCGCATTCTTATCCACCTCAAAAAAGATCTACAGATATTTTCATATATCCTTAGAATTTGTTTTATTGACATCTCATTCCTTCATTTATTTGCCCTCCCCCCAATTCCCTCCTTACCCCTTCTCCTTTTCCCCTTATACAAACATGTTGAGGCTACCCAAATATGTATCTGTATTTTTCTTTCTATTGCCAAGGTGAGATGAACATAAGATTGAAGTGTTAGATGCTCTTCAAGCCCCTGTCCTTGTTTATATGGATGATTATTTGTGCACTCTAATTATATTTTCTTGAACCTTTTTTTTACTTCCTCCCTAAATTTATTCTTATTCCCCTTTCTTTCCATTTTTTTCTTAATATTATCAAGATGTAATTGAACCACTCTCAGGCTGTTGTAAAATTGGATACCTAGTATGAACCTTGATGATAATATTGTTGTTTGTCTCTCATTCTCTAAAAGGACCAATGGCATCACGAGGGTGATATTCTGACTTGCAAGTGAATTGAATTCAAGTGAGGCAGAAATGTGCACTCATAAGTCTCACTCTCCTCCAGAGTCATTGGAATCCAATGACAAGATGTGTCAGAATGACTGGTGATGGCTCCTGATTCACTGGGAGACCCTGGTGTTTTTAAGCTGAGGTTTTTCCCAGGTCTCAGTTTGTCTGAGACAACACACATTCAGTAATTAAAGGCTAGGTAAGAACTGAGGCAAAAGATAGCCTAGTTTACTTTTATTTTTTTTTAAATAGTTTTATTTATTTATTTTTAGATTTTGACATTCATTTCCACAATATTTTAAGTTCCATTTTTTTCCCTCATCTCTCCCCTCCCTCCACCCGATAACACCTTGCAATCTGATTACCCCTTCCCTCAATGTGTCTTCCCTTCTATCATACTCCACCCTTCCCCTATCCCCACCTTCTCTTTTTTCTTGTAGGGCAAGATAGATTTTTGTATTACCTGTATTTCTTATTTCCCAATTATATGCAATAATAATTCTCAAATTTCTTTCTACTACTTTGAATTCCAACTTCTCTCCCCTCCTCCATCCCCACCCATCCCCAGTGACAAGGCAAGCAATTCAATACATGCTATATATGTATCATTTTGCAAAAGACTTCCATAATAGTCATGTTGTGTAAGACTAACTGTATTTCCCTCCATCCTATCCTGTCCCTCATTTATTCTATTCTCTCATTTGACCTTGCCCTTCCCAAAAGTGTTTACTTCTAATTACACCCTTCTCCCATTTGCCCTCCCTTCTATCATCCCCCTCACCCTACTTGTCCCCTTCTCCCCTACTTTCCTGTAGCATAAGATAGATTTTCATTCCAAACTGAGTGAGTATGTTATTCCCTCCTTAAACCATATGTGAAGAGAGTAAGCTTCACTTTTCCCCTCTCACCTCTTCCCTTTTCTCCTTCATTGAAAATGATTTTTCTTATCTCTTTTATGAGTTATAGTCTACCCCATTCCATTTCCTTTTTATTTCTCCCTTTCTACTCCCAATATATTCCTCTCTCATCCCTTAATTTTATTTTTATAGATATCATCCCTTCTGATTCAACTCAACCTGTGCTCTCTGTCTATGTGTGTGTGTGTGTGTGTGTGCACGTGTGTGTGTGTTCTTTCAAGAGTTACAGATCTTCTCTTTTCATGTAGGAATGTAAACAGTTCAGCTTTGGAAAGTCTTTTATGATTTCTTTCCTGGTTACCTTTTCATGTTTCTCTTGATTGCTGTGTTTGAAAGTCAAATTTTCTATTCAGTTCTAGTCTTTTCATCAAGAATGCTTGAAAGTCATCTATTTCATTGAATGACTATTTTTTTCCCTTTAAACATTATACTCAGTTTTGCTGGGTAGGTGATTCTTGGTTTTAATCTCAGTTCCTTTGACTTCTGAATTATCCTGTTTCAAGCCCTTCAATCCCTTAATATAGAAGCTTCCAGTTCCTGTGTTATCCTGATTGTATTTTCACACTACTGGAATTATTTCTTTCTAGCTACTTGCAATATTTTCTCCTTGACCTGGGAACTCTGAAATTTGGCCACAATATTCCTAGATTTTTCTCTTTTCAGGTCTCTTTCAGGAGGTGATCAATGGATTCTTTCAATATTTATTTTTGCACTCTGGTTCTAGAATATCAAGGCAGTTTTCCTTAATAATTTCATGAAAGATAACGTCTAAGCTCTTTTTTTGATCATGGCTTTCAGGTAGTCCCATAATTTTAAAAATTTCTCTCCTGGATCTATTTTCCAGGTCAGTTGTTCTTACAATGAGATATTTCACATTATCTTCTATTTTTTTCATTCTTTTGGGAAGAGCTAGCATATGTGTGTCTTTCTACTCTGCCATCTTGACTGTTCCCCCCCCCCCCCAGTTTACTTTTATTAAAAAAAAATTCAATCTTGGAGTGAAAGACCCTCAGTTTCTGGCCAGAACAGATTGCTATTTACATTCACTCTAAGCCATCAAAGGCCAAACAATGAAAAAGTGAGCATTGGGCTGGATTTGGGTTTAAAGGCATATCCAGGTAGTTCTATTTGAATCACAAGCGACTTTATCAAAGCCTTGATTACCTAAATTATATTTCAAGAAATCATGAATGAAAACTACATGAAACAAAATTCTCTTTTTAGCAATGATAGAATAAATAAATAAAGAAGAAAATAAATCTAGTCTCCAAACCCCAAGGTACTTTTCAAAGAATAAATGATCAAAATTTATATTCCTTTGGACAGAGCAACCACATATAAGGGTATGACTCTCCATATGGACATAGGTAGAAGAGGAAGAAGAAGAAGAAAACTAGAAGCAGGAGAGGGGGAGAGCAATTAGCTGGAATGAAAGACATTCTATATTGGAATGTGAGTTTATTCTTGTTTAGTCCAGCCTCACTGTTTATTTGCATTTACCCTCATATGTTTGCTTCAGTCTTAGGTTTGAACTTCATATTTTCTCTGCAGTTCTATTGTTTCAATAAGGAATACTTGAGAGCCTTCTGTTTTTAAAAGTCCATTTCCCTCCATGACATTATATTTAGTTTTTCCGGACATTATTCTTGGTTAGAGCTTTCTGGAATATTCTACTCTTTGATTTTCAAAAAATCTTATTCAAAGTTATCCATTTCTTTGAAATGGTAATTGCTGATCTTGAATGGGGCTACTTAGTATGCTCTTTTGGGAAGCCTACAGCAATTTTCTTTTCTTTGACTGGGAGTTTTCATTATGGGATTTCTTTTAGCAGTTGTCTTCTTTTATTTCTGTTTTGCTCTCTGATTCTAAGACACCTGTAGTTGTCTCTTATTTATTTATTTTGGCAAAGGATGTCTGGGTCCTTTTTTGGGTCAAGGTGTTCATATAGCCCAATGCTTCTCAGTTTTCTTCTTCTGGATCTGATTTCCAGGTCAGTTGTTTTTATATGAGGCAACTTAATATTGTTTTGTCCTATTATTTTTTTGATCTTTTGACTGTATTTTAATATGTATTTTGTTCTCATGGAATAATTGACTTCTCTTTGACCCATTTGAAAAGAATTATTTCTTGGACAAGGTTAAGAACTCAGGCAAAACTATTAATTCTCTTTCTAATTTTTTTTATTTCCTTCATCACTCTCATTTCTTTTCCAGTTCTTTGCTCAAGCATTTTCATCACACACACACACACACACACACACACAAATACACATGCACACATACAGGCACACAAACACGCACACATTTTAATTTTAAAAACCCTCTTAGTCATTTTCTTTTCTGTTCCAGAAATTCTAGTTGAGTTTGCACCCAAGTTGTATTTTTCTCTAAGCTATTGTATATAAATTTTTGAAATTAGTATCCTCCTTTGCTTTTGTATCTTGAGCATGTTGTCATCACAATAGCACATTATGGTGACATTTTGGTAAAGTTCTCTTTTAATATACCTATTCTCCCAGAGCATTTGTTGACTTTGTGCTTGATACCATGTCTGGGCTTTATTGTCTGGCCTGATCCTGTTGTTATTTTGTTGGAGTATTTAGTATAAGGTAGTGGGACCTTCAGTCTTTTAGTACTTCCATATGGGTCCCAGGAAAAAATCAGATTGCTTTCCCCCCAATCTAACCTCTACAAGTTCACAATCTGATTTGGGTCTGTGTAAAAGCATACTTGTATTGTACTTCAACCCTATCAGCCAGCTTGAAAGTTCTCAAATATCAAATTAATTGAAAGTATCCTTCTCAAAACAAGCAAACAAACATAATTTTAAACATTGAAAAGTGGGGAGAAATGGTGCCAATCACTATGACAAGAAGCTTTTGTTAGTTTCTTCTATGTGAAGGACTCTAGATGAGAGACTAGGGCTGCAAAGACATAAAAGACATGGAAGTCCCTGCCTTCAAGAATCTCAGACTTATACTAATTTTGTAAGAACACAATAAGGATTCTTACATATACAAAATAATTAGATTGGATAGAGTATGAACAACTGGGGAAATTGATGAAAGACCTCTTGGAATAAGGGACAAAATCTGAACTTCGAATGAAATTTCTATATAGTAGAGGTCATGAGTGAGAATATTTTAGCCAGGGCACATAAATAGCAGTTTACAAAAAGCAGAACAGGCTTTTGGAGAAAGGTGGATCTCCTTCTTAGATTGGGGTGGCTGAACAGTAAGTACAGATGTTTTACAGATAATTGGAGATATTGTTCTAGGATTTGTGAGCCAAAGGCAGGTGTGAGGGTGAAGCAAAGAAAAGCCCAAGAAAGAGATTTGGAAAATGTATTTGGAAAGATGAAAATTGAAACCAGATAAATTGATTGTGATGGACAAAAGGGAGGCTAGGCAGAGAAGAAAAGAGTGTGCAGGATTGAACCTTAAAGATCATCTACTTAAAGAGTTGGAAAGAGGATAAAATAAAAAATAACATAAAGTGATCCACACAATTTGCTGTCAAGAAAGAGGAGACTGATAGTAGCAAAGTGGTTTCTCTCATTGTAGCAGGGAGCTATATTCTTTCTATAATTTGGAGTGAAATACAAAGTCAGAGATTTATGGGCTATCATGAAAGCAATGAAAAAAATGTGCTGATAAAGAGGGGAAGGGCCTTGACTAGGAAAATATACTTCAAAATTTCTTATTTGAAATACCACTGGTCTTTGACATTTTTAAATCATGCTAGTCCTGAATATCTTACACTTAGCTGACATGAAATAAATCTATCTTAATTAATTGTTTAATGCTCAATGTCACATCCTTCCTTTTCCTTCATACAAAATGTGTTTTACAGAGCATTAAGCTCAAGAGATGACTTATAGCTTAGAATCAAAATAAACATTTTAAGCTAGAGATGACTTTTGATTCATATGAACAGTTCCCATGGAAATGAGTTGGCCTTTCTTTAACATCAGAATTTCTGCATGGCAAAACATCCTGTAAGTGGACTACTTACTCTTTGAACAAGAATTGCTTGAATTAATTCAGTTATCTAGTTATTAGATGATTGGCCTCACTAGGTTGTGTGATTAATCCCTGTAACAACAAAAACAAAATGTTTATATTTATGGTAGTTTTATCCTTCAAAATATTTGACATAAATGATTTCATTTAAGCCTAATTATAGTCTGTTGAATTATGTATAGTTTGTATTATTTTCCCATTCTTCAGATGAGAAAATTGTGAATCAAAGCATCAAAATGAACATGATTTATCCATGGTCATGTAGCTAGCTTATACCAGAGGAAGAATTTGAAAGCATATTTTCTTGAATTTGAATGTTATTATATTCACTGGGCCACATTGACACTATAGGGTCAGATGCTGGTTCAACCGGGGGAAAGAGGATAGTTAGAGATGCTTGGTAGCGCCGTTCTTGGTGTAAATATTATGTTCCATTGCCATTTTTTACTCCTTGGGGAGTACCAAAGGCAAGATTCAAATGTCAGTAAAACCTGGAGGATTTAGGCAAAAGACAGAGGTCTAATAGATGGAACCATGGTGTAAGAATCCTTGCCTATCAAACTGATAAAAGATACAAAAATAGAAATTAAGATGAGCAAATATAGAAATTCAAGATCAATTTGAGTATGAGGAAACAGAAAGATGGTGTATGGATAAAAATATCATTCATATAATAAGTTAAACCAGATTGCCACTATAATTTTCCCTTTTCTTGAAAACATCAGGTGAGAGTTGCATTACTTCTTGGGGTTTTTTTCCATTTTCTCTTCCCAATCCTTTAAATATCCGCTATGTCATGTCATATTTGTGTTATTCTATGTTAGACTTCTTTCTGGAGGAAGAAGGAGGAGGAAATAATAAATTAATAAGCAAAATTAAAGTAAAAAAGGGAGGGGAAAAAGTATTTGAGACATGGACATCCACCTATTAGAAGACCTGGTGGATAGATATAGATATAATTCTCTTGGAATGGTGACACAATGTAGTTGGAATGTGCTTATGTATTCCAAATTACTTTACAGAGAACAATTGCACTCTTGCCTTTATACTCCCTCTATCATCAATAGGAGGAGATTTATGCAGGTGTACTTTACGTCAAGTTCGCAGTGATAATTCTGGTATTGGGGATAATCCAACATGGGCTGGATAGGGGCATGGGTTCTGGTCTAGCCTTTGTATTCTGCATTTTCTAAAATATGGCTTCAGTACTAGGGTTTATTGCTAAGACAGCATTCTTAGCCTTGCCCATTGGTGATGTATCTAAATTATAGCACCACAGCATCGAATACAGCACTAGGCAAGAGTCAACAGAGGGAAAGTAAGCAAGTTTTATTAAAAGGAAATACTATAAGAAAGAATATTTAAGGAAGATAGAAATAAGTTGTATTTTCTGGGTTATCCAGTTGAATAGGACACTAAAACTAGTAGTCGGGTGGATTGTTATAGGGTTCTTATATTGCCAGGTAGTCAATTTCCTTATCAGCAAGAAAAGGACTGTGATCATTACTATAGGTCAAGCTTTCCTTGTGTGACTCAGTGAATTCCAGGCTTTCCAGTAGATTCTTTGTTTAGTAAAGCAGAGAAGTGACTAAAATCTTACAGAGAGATAATGACTATGTGGAGGACAGAATTGGAATCTCTAAATACCCAGACTGACAGAAATGCTGGGTCACATACAATAAGAAAATAATCAATGGAAATAAATATAAAGTACTTGCCTTGGGTTGAAAAAAAATCACCTGCACAAGTACAAATGGGAGGCTAATATATAGTTTATGTCTAAAATGCCTAGGGTCTTTAACAAGGTGTAAGAGCAATATTACAAGTCAATCTTTCTAGGTCAGCCTCCAAAATTAATGTGAACTTAGGCTTCATCTGCTAAATATGATGTCAAGGTAGCATGAGTTACTTACTACCCACTGTCCTGGTGAGATCAAATGTGCTATTCTGTGATACTTGGGATGAAGTACTTGACTTTAAGAAATATATATTTAAGTCTTGCCTCAGTCAAATGCTGACTGTATCACCTTGGACAAATTGCTTAACTTCTCTGGGTTGTGGGCACTTTTTTAGGATTACAATTTTCAGAGAGGTTATTGAACTATATTAATAGAGAGACATTCCTCAACAGGGAATTCCCTATGAGAATGAAATCACAGGTCTAGCCCCTGTCCCTCTTGTTTTGAAAAGTTCAACTTCATTCAGAGGTGAATGATCAGGTGGGTGAGAAGATACTAAATATTGAGAAATTAACACTTCTATATAAGGTTCAGTAGAAGGAATCCAAGATATATAGTGTGAACAAGGGTTAACTTATTTGAAGATAAGGAGAAGACAGAGAAGGGTATGATAGAGAATGTCAAGTATCTGAATGCTTAGGAAGGATCAGGAATGTTTTCCATGGCCCCAAAGGACATAATAAGGGTCAATGGATGAAAATTACATAGCTGTACTTAGGATGCATGTAAGGAAAACTAATAGCTAACCCAAATAAGCTTCCTTGGGAGACAGATTTCTTGACTCTAGGTCAGAAAGATTATTTCATGCTTTTAATTTTGGTTAATAGTTTTCTCCTGCTTTTCACAAAACTAACCAGCTCTTTCAGATAATAGTGTAATAAGTCCATGTCCTTGAACCTATTGCTTAAAAATATCAGATGGGGTCTAGTGTAATTAAGTAGCAAAAAAGAGTTTAATGCACTCTGCTTTATCTATTTGCTTTTGCTTCATAGGAATTGTTTGGTGAGTAAACTCTGCTCTTGTCTCTGTCCATCCCTCCGTGTCTCTTTCTCTCTTGTTATCTCCGCATATGCCTTTGATTCTGTCTCTCTCTGCCTGCATATCTGCCTACCAGAATGTCTCTCTTTCTCTGTCTTTGTCTCCCTTTCTTTCTATCTCTCCCTGCCTCCATCTGTCTGTCTCTGCCTCTGTTTCTGTCTTTGTTTATCTCTCTGTCTGTCTCTCTTTCTCTGTTTCTCTTTCTGTCTCTGTCAATTTGATTCTCTATCTCCAGATAAACCTCTCTAGCCTCACTTCCACACTATCTCTCATGTTTTTTTCTATTGTCTTAATAATTTGAATTAGAGAGATGCAGATGGGGGACAATGGTTGAGGGGATGCCATTTGCTTGATTGAATAGTCTTGTAGCCCTAATGATTTGGAAAGACTACCTTTCTTTCTCTTGTACTAGAAATTCAAGAATGAACCCAAGGCACTTTCAGCACATTTTGCATCAGGGAAACTATCTAACATCAATGAGAAAGGGATATGGGAGTGAGAGAGAAGCAATCTGCCTCACTGACATGGAGTCCATGTGATTTGACTGGAGTATCAGTACTTGGAGTTATCTCCTTAGTTAAAGGAAGTTGGTGGTAATACTTATGATGAAAATAATCTGTATGCAGATCTGCTTTCCTTGGCTTTCATCCAGGTGCCCATGAAAATGCAAATCTGTCATGGCTTAAATAAAAATTAGCCTGGTGATTTTTTTTTAACAGAAATGTATCATTTGTCACAGTCAGTTGATATGTCTAGCTATGCCAAAGTTGGCTATGTACAAGTTTGTAAAATAATAATGCTAACATAACATCTAGATATGAAGTACTAGACAAGACAATATATGTGAAAGCAAGCTGAAATAGTCTAGAACTTGGAGGAAGTTTTTTTTGTTTGTTTATTTGTTTCTCCACTGAGTTTCTCAATGGATTTTGAAAAGGGATTCTTTGTAGTAGGGGAATCTTTTATGCCAGTTGCTTAGAAACAGATATTTGCCCTCAGGAAGGATATTAGCCTAACTTTTCTTTTACCTATAATTCATTTTCTGCACATAGGCTTATTGTCTTCAGACATCGCTCACACCAAGCGGGGAAGGTGAGGTTTGCATTTTGAGGGTGGCTCAGTTAAAGCAGAGAACTTCTCTTTTCATCCTCTTCTCAGTCCCTAATTTCTTGATTTAGAAGTGGACATGGAGTCCATCTACTCCAAACACTTCTTGAATTTTATTTCCCTCTATAATATATATGTATGCACACACACACACACACACACACACACACACACACACACATATATATATATATATTTCCATCTATAATATAATATAAATATATAATATTTCCCACAAGTTATTATTCTGCTTTTACTTGAAGACATCTTGCATTTTCTCATCTGATACCATGTTATACTCATCCAATAGAATGTAATTCCCTTGAAGTCAAGGATTGCTTTGTTTTTGTATGTGTATGCCAAAGGTATTGGGGCAGCTAGGTAGTTCAGAGGATAGAACATTGGGTCTGGAGTCAGCAAGGCTTGAATTCAAATCTAGCTTCAGACACTTCTTAGGTGTGTGAGATTGGGCAAGTCACTTAGCCATATTTGCTTCAGTCCCCCATTTGTAAAAATGAGCTAGAGAATGAAATGACAAACTACTCCAATATCTTTGTGAAAAAAATCTGAAACAGTCATGAAGAGTCAGACGCAACAGAAACGACTGAACAACACCACCAAAGTTATATGTAGCACAATTCCTGGAAGTGCATTATTTGACTAGAGAGGCAGTTCAGCTTATAGGGGAATGTGTCAATATCAGTTGTATTGGTCTCACTTTCTTTCCCTTCTCTCTTTTTTCCTCCTCCCTCCCTCTTTTCCTTCCTTCCTTCCTTCCTTCCTTCCTTCCTTCCTTCCTTCCTTCCTTCCTTCCTTCCTTCCTTCCTTCCTTTCTTCCTGGTATAAAATAAGTCTTCAATGACTGGTGATTGATACAATGAATTGAACCCATTTCCTCTTGCAGTATACATTTTCACTTGTTACTAAGAATTCTTGTCTCAGGCATTTACCAGATATGAGATATTCCAGTGACTTAACTTCCCTTAGACTCAGTTTCATAATCTAAAAAATGAGATAATATTAATACCTACTGCTCAAGATTGTTGCAAGAAATAAATGAGTCAGCAGAAGTAAGCCTTATTATTTATCTAAATGATAGCTATTATCAAGTCTAAATTTATTTCTTTTATAAATGCAAATCTTTGTTCTGTGTTCTGTCCATAAGAGCACATAGAACAAGTCTGAAGTATTCCCTATGGTAGGATTTGAAATATTTGAAGTTCACATGTATCCTCTATAAATCTTTCTTGGAATGATCATCCCCATTTCCTTTAACGAGTTCACACTTGATATAATCTCAAGACCCTTTTCTATTCTGGTTGTCCCATACTGGAAGTGACCATATTTTAATTTCCCTGTCTAAAATTCTTCATTCACACATGAAAACAATACTTAAAATGTGACATGACTATGATGGAGCAGTTACGTAATGCAGTGGATAAAGTGCCAGGGTGTGGAGTAAGGAAACGATTAGTTCAAATCTGTCTTCAGATACTTACTAGCTGTGTGATCCTGGAAAAGTCACTTAACCTTGTTTGTCTCAGTTTCCTTATATGTAACCTGAGCTGGAGAAGGATATGGCAAACCACTCATCTCTCCGCCAAAAAAAGCTACAAAAGGAGACATGAAGAGTCAGACATGACTGAAATGATTGAACTGCAGCAACAACAACCAAACTATGATAGTTTCCTAGTCCCAGATACTGTGCCTCTTAAGTAACCCTAAATTTTATCAGTAAATTTTGCTGCCACTGCACACAAATAATTCTTGGAAAGTATACAATTCACTAAAATACCTAAATATCACTTTATTCACACCAGCCATTAACTAGCCAAGCATCCTCTATCTTAAGCTTGTTTATTTATTTTGTGGGCCCAAGTGTAAAATTGAAAGGCTTAGGAGAGGCCAAAAGGAAACTCTTTGTTTTCTCCCATTCTGACATCGCTTTCAATTCTCCCTATGTTTGGACCCTACATATTGAACCTGCTTGTCAGATTTTTGACTTCCAGACTACAGGCCATTCACTTACAATGAGTACCTACCCATGTCCCATCCATGATCCCTGGATGCAGAATGTACTTGGTTCCAGTCAATCTCCAATCCTGGGCCTCCCTCCAGGTAGGGGAATCTTCAACCCTTGCCAGTAAGAAACAGTTTCAGAAGCCAAGACCTTCTTTACTTACCCCAAAAGATTTGGGGTCTCATTTGTTTGAGGGGGAATGATGGGGCAATGGGACCTGTACCACTAAAAGGAAAAGACTATGTCTTTGAAGCAGTCAGATCCTGAACCTTCACATATATTTCATCACCCCAGGTCTGAATTTTCATTGGTAGTACCTGCTCCATCCCAGTCAACCAAGACACTCACTAATCCAATTAACTGCCTTTCCCACTGGCTCCCTGACCACTTAGCATCTGCCGCACCCCAGGCAATTTACCATTCTGTAATCCCACCCAAATCTTCTATCAATCTTTTCTTTTATATAAGTGCCAATCTTACCCCCATTAGATTGGGCAGATTCTTAGAATCTCTCCTACTGCTATTGGCTGCAAAATACAATAGCTTTACTAAGAATCTTGCGGGCCTGTCTAATGTTATCATAAAATCTCGCTACTCTGAATGGAAGGAGTCTGGAGTGGCCAAACTTTTTCAAGGCAGACCCCCTGTATCCTTATCAGCACCCCAAACTGCAACATATCTATCTACACACATGCACATATATGCATATATACAGCGGTATATCTATACATTATATATATATGTGTATGTGTGCATAAACATACATATTTCTTAACATTACATGGCACCTAAAAGTTAAATATTTTTAAAAGAAAAAAATTAAAAGAAAGAAAGGAAAAGGTGAATGAGCAAGAAAGAAAAAGGAAGGAAAGAAGGAAGGAAGGAAGGGATAAAAAGGGAGGGGAGGAAAAAATGAAAGGAAGAAGAAAGGAGGGTTGGAGGAATAGATAGATGGATGGAAAAAATGAAATATTAACCATACTTGTTATAAACCATAAGAAAACATAATAATTAATACAGGGAGCAAAAGCAAAAAATCCATACATAAAAGAAGACCTAGTATATTAATCCTAAAGAATGAGTATGTCAAAGGTTAAATCATAGAAACATTGAATAATTAATTATGTGAAAGAAAAATATAATCATAGAACAATATTGAACTTTCTTTGATGGATCTAAATCATTCCTTTGAGGAAATAATCTCACTAAAATTACAATAGAGCAAAGTATGAATAAATTGAATGAACTGAATAGGTTACTTTTTAAAATAGCAAAAATGAAATCCTTCCCAAAACATAAAAAAATCACATAAAACACTTGAAAATTAGTATAGAAAGGGATAACTTGAAAACTCAGATGACTGTGGAAATTCCAAACAAAGATAAAACTAGTTTTTGAGGACTAAAAATAATAACTGTTTAGTTAAATATAAAGGGAATTAAAATAATTTGTAAAATAACATGAATGAAATAAAAATAATATTTAATATTTACTAGATAGTTGTAGCTTTAAAAACTGAGAATCGGAAATATCAACAAAAGTATGAACTATCAGGATGAACACAATGTAATGGTAATTTAAATGGGAAGATCTTTCCCATTCCCTAATAGACCTTTGTGACCTGTCTGGATCATATGGAAGTCTGAGTCACATGGAGACTGTGGTGGGAGGAGTTGGTTGAATGGCTGGAACAGGAAGGGGATGCAGCCAGAAGGGTGGGATAGGAAGAAAAAGAGCTAGAGCAGAGCTGAGAAAAAAAAAATTGGTCATGAGAGCAGTCAGAGGTAAGAAGGATGTAGGCAAGTAGATAGCTGGCTAAAGCAAATGAAAAAGCTCATTTGTGATTTTGTTTAAGGGAACTGGTTTATGGGAAGCCTAGCAGGGGTAAGTTTTGGGGATGGTGTTGTTCTCTGCATTGTTGTATATAGATTTTTGTTAGTATGATGGGATTTGGCTTTCTGGTGTCTGAATAAATATTTTGGTTCTATCTTCCATGTGAAGAGTCTGTTGTATTTTGTGATTCATTACTGTGCTGGGATATTCATGGGGCTATGAATATCACATTGGTGCTACACATTTTAAAATATATTACCTATTCCAATATCAAAAAAAAAAAGATTAAAACACAATTTGATGTAAAGGAGTGACTAATTAAAAGGTGTGAGGGGGAGGGGGTAGAAGGTCCAGATAGATTTATACAGAAATCATATCAAATTTTAAAAGATGAAATGTTACTATGCATAGGAGATGGGTAGATTATAGATGATTGCTAGAAAGACAGATAGATGATAGACACATAGTTATATACATGACTTCATACATAAATGAGAGATAATGAAGGGATATTCAATATATAATAGACATCTTTCATCTGTTCAAACTCTGTTAGCTTATATATAGCATAGATACACATATATGTATATGTGCATCTGTATAATATGTATCTATGCAGATTGATATATACATATAGTGACCTGTAAAGCTTAAAGTTAGAGTATAATTATGGCTGCATATAAATAGATAATAAGCATATTATAACAAAATGGATGATGTATAGGTAGATGACAGAGAGACAGAGACAGAGAGACAGAGAAAAAAGAGAGACTATAATATTATAATTTCCAAAGCACTTTATTTATACAATTGTTGTAAGATTTTCTTTAATTTTCTAGCCTACAACTGAAACCTATGGATTTACCCTAGTTGTGGGTCTTATAATTGATATTTCTTTGGTCGTATATTTCATAACATGAACATGAAATATACAATGAAAAAAACTAAATATATTATAACAAGTTTTTTCAACATTCTTCCTTAAAACCACCCATCCGTATTATATAAATATAATTACATTTCATATTGTTATATTGGATATAAGGCTAAAACCATTGGTTTACCCTTTCATCAAAGATTAGACTGCCTCAGTTCTAAATGTTTTAGAAAATTATCTGTTATAGACTTTCATCTACCTTATGCCACACCTTTTTCAGAGATGACTGTTGGTCTGTTAAGGTTAGTAGAGGTTAATAACCTTGCAGTAATACTAGTGTGAAAGCATTGTGTGCAAATCATATTATAGAAAGTTAAAGACATGATTTCCATTGTATTTACAGAATGAAATGTTGCATTTATTAAAAAAATTAATTATACTTGAACTTAATTTCCAGTATTGGCTTTATGAGGGATTGACCAGGTCCTATGTGCTTCTAATGTTGGAAGAAATTTAAATGCAAATCAAGTTTTTGAATTTTTATCTCTTTGCAAGAGCTGCACTCATGATGTCTTATTAAAATGGACCTTTGGGGCAAATGCATTATGAAGATATCTACATCTCCACATTCAAATTATAAAACTAATGTTGCTATAAATCCAAAGGAATAGATGAAGCCCATTCAAAAGTTCTGTATGTAAAGATTGCATTTGATGAATGAACATAAAAAGAAAATTACTTAGATGCATATAAATCTTTTAAAAATAAAGTTAGGTATTATTATCAAATAATATGAGTTAATACTAATGGAGATGTGTTTTATACCTTCTAGGCATCCACCTCACTCTTTAGTCATTAACATATATTCAGTATTTGTAGCATATTCAGAATATTTATGGTATACCATCAGAGATGAGTGTTTCACAACATAAGATACTAAATTTTGAGGTCAGTTTTCTGGAAGTGAGACGTAACATTTCTACAATGTGAAGCTTTCATTTCTAATGTTTTGCTTTGAAAAGCACATTTAGAATTGGTCAGATATTCTAGATTTTCTTAGCAATTCCAGAAAAGTCTTATACTTCTGAACATTCCCACGCCCTCAAAATTCAATTCAACTCACATGACTATAGACTTTCAATATTTAAAGCAATCTTAGAAGTCAAGAAGACTAACATGTACCTTAACAAAAAGTATATCCATGATATACCTGACAAGTGTATGTACTGATGTGTAACAGTCTTAGTGGTAAAGTCACTCCAGTAAGATTTGTCTCAGTACCTCTTTCAGTAGCCCATTCTGCATAAAATTCCATTTGTAAAAAAATTTTTGTTTCTTCTTCAGTATCTCAACTCTAAATTTGTCTTTTGGGATCGTGTGTTTATAATAGTCCCTGGCACCTAATAAGTACTTAATGAATGAGAAATGATTGGTGATTACCTACCTATTTCTGAAACCTATGTGTCTCTTAAACCAATTCAATGTCATTTTTCCTTTGTGCAATATAGGTTTCCACACCACTATTTTTAGCAGGAAGATACAAACAGTGTTTTTGAAATACATCTAGGTCACTGATTATTTCAAATAATATGTCTCTTGAAGTGGTTAAATGTGTTTCAACTGACATGACATTATTTGAAGTGACAATCATGTAGAATATAGTAAGTAGTTTCATTACAATGGAAACACACAATATGAATTAAAATAATGCAGTCATTTCAGGGCATATGGTTGTATGAACTGCTGATTTCCAATACCTAAACTTTCCTATTGTCCCTCTTTATAAAGCTTCTTGTTTCCTTGTTTATAGAGGAAAAGTTTAAAAAAAATGTCTCCTCCCCAGCATTAACTCCTCCAGAATTAATAATGTTGTCTTTTCACTCGCAAACTTGAACTACTTGGGCTTAAATTTGCATGACCCATGAGATCTGGAAAGATCCCAGCCCAAAATGATGTGCTTCTTTAGTAGAAAAGGTAATGCTCAGACTTGTCTTGATTCCAATATAATGGGTCCGGTTTTTTGTTGGTTTTTTTATATAGTAACTGGTGGAGGGAAACAAGAAAAATGGGCCAGAGACCATGAGTAATTATTCAGCCGTGCTTCCATGGACCTTCAGAAACTACTTCAAAAGATACGAAAAAGTTAGAGGAAATAGAAATACAGGCAGCCCAAATGAGAAATTGTCTAGCTCTTAAATCTTTTAGAGATGTTCTCTCAAATAAAAGTCATATAAAATGTTCAGAGACAGATATTTCTTGCAGTTTGAATTCTTCGGAGACTGACAAAAATGCCCACTTCTTCACAAAATTATAACTGCCTGCCCAGTGCATCACTTGGATTGCAATGAATACAATAAATGTGGAACAGGAAGACTCAGGGGAATTGCTAATGGTGATAATACCAAACACATCTCTTGAATCCCATCTAACTTTGTAGTAACTAAATGTTACTATGATAAGAAGTCCTGTTCAGGGCTCTGTTCAAAATAAATTATTAATTTCCACCTAATTCCCAAGGGAGAGTGCTTCAGATCATAAAATCATTTTTGTCCATTAAACCCCAATGGCCTTCATGCAAAAACTAATCCCATCCTCCACTTTTTTCCATGTTGAATTGAAGCCTGTCGATTTCGTAACTTAAGATCATACCCTAAACACAGAAGTTTTCAGCACTTCTAGTTCTTTGAAAAAAATGGTTATGGGATTAGAACTCAATGAAGTTTTATTCAGCTAGTATTTATTGAGCATCTGCTATGGTTCCAAACACTGGACTAAGATGCAGGGATCCAAGGAGGCGGGATGGTGAACATTCTTGCTATCAATGAGCTTTTTTCCACTATATCAGACATAGAACTAATCATAACTTCCCTGTGTCTCAATTTCCTTATCTGTAATATGAAGGGATTGGACTTGATGGCTTTACGATCCCTTCAAAGCGTTAACCTATATTCCAGTGATGCTGTAATTTGCCTTAGCTTTTCAATAAAGGGAGTGACATCATTAGAATCTAGAATCATTCCTTGGGAAATGACATTAGGAATCAAACATGGGCTCAAGCTTACTTTCTCAACGGTCAGTTGGGGGTTTGATGGGGAGGAATATGTTTTTATGTGTCATAATGCTCATTCCTAATATGCTTCCACAAACTGTGCCTTACCTCAAGGGTAAACATGATCTCTGCTAATCCACCTACATCCAAATGTCCTGCCAAGGTCTACAGAAAGTAAGTTTCATTCATTCTAAAGAGTTGATACTCTCTCAGCTCCTACACCTTCATGTTCCTGCCTAACCACAGTCTCTCTTCAATGCACCAATAATTACATCAAAGAGTCATCTGATCATGTGGAGACTCAGGACATCATTAATGATCATATTCATTGAACCAGCAAAATGACCAGCCTTTGTGGACACCAATCTAATTTGTATTCACTCTTAAACCTCACAAAAATAAATGTATATATAAATGCACATGTATACATATATTAATACATACATGCATACACACAACACACACAGGCATAATTTCATATATAAGTGCATATGTACATATATGTATGTACATATATAGATTCATAAAATAAATGTCAATTTGTAAATATATAATATAGAGAATATCTACAAAGAATATGTGTACATGTCTATGGCTATGTATATATGTATGTATGTATGTATAAGGTTTTTGGAAGACAAGAAAGAAAGAAAGCAAGAGAGAAAGAAAGAAAGAGAGAGAGAAAGAGAGAAAGAATGAAGGAAGGAAGGAAGGAAGGAAGGAAGGAAGGAAGGAAGGAAGGAAGGAAGGAGGGAGGGAAGGAGGGAAGGAAGGAAGAGACATCTAGAAATTGATGCATGTTTAATACTTTGCCATTCTTTGGAGAACTCTTTATTCATATCATTTGATACGCTGGGAATATTTCTTAATCGTTTTGCTAATTACTTATATATCTATCAGAGATGTTTGATACAAAGTAGTTTCTTTTTTAAAAAAGAATGACATTCTCTATCTTATGGTAGCTGATTGTATATTAAAGTTCTTTCAATTTCTTTAAATGGTCTGCTTATATTGTTCATTAATTCAGTCATTCACATGCTTCTAACCCTCATTTCATTCAGAAATCTCCAAATAGAGTTGCAAAAGATGCCATATGTTCTTATGATCTTATGAAAATGAAGTTAATCTAGACCTGATTTCTGAGAAGCAACTTTCTAGTTTTTTTCCCCAAAAGTTCTAGTCATCAAATCAGTTCTTCTCCCATTATTTTCTTTAATACTTTAGACTTTTTGTTCCTCAGCTTTTTTCCCCTCAACTTTAATTATATTATTTATTGCCAACTATATAAGGTATCACCTTGATAATCTGGGTTGTATAGTGCTGAATCTTTAAATTGATTTGGATGGTATTATCACTCATAGGACATTATTGTACCCCAACTATAAGCAATCATCTCCCTATATACATCATTATTTATTTAGAATTGCTCTAACTTTTAAGAAATTGTTTGTGGACACAAAGACTGAATTTACTTCTCTGAAAATTCATTGCTTTTATGTCTTCTCTCTAGACTTCAGTGAAGAAAGTCTAATCTTTATTAATATTTATTAATTATTAATTAATTGTAATTCAGTTCACCAGGTAAAATTCTTTAGTCTGACGGTCCTTTAATAAGATATGTAATATCAAAGTCAGAGTTGAGGGAAGAAACATTTGGAGACAGACGCTTTCCTATTGCCCCAAGAATTTAACCACTTATTTCTCCTACAGAATGGGTAATTCTTTATAATATTTTTCTATGATAACTTGACATAATGACTTAGGACCCTACGGTCAGCTAAATTGAAACCCAGAGTCCTTATCCTCAAGACATAGAGCTTGTCTTTCCCGCTACTTAAATGTCATATTAGAGCTTTGGATGCAGCATATTCTCTAAACATCAAGTTAGACTTATTGTCATTGACTAAATAGAGTAGTATGGTAGCTCTTTAATAATAGTAGCTATTTAAAGGTCAAATTTCAGAGACATAAGGGATGCCCTTACAGAGCAGGGCTGTAATATTTGAAAAGACTGGACTTACATTGTCACTGAATCAAGTTGAAGGTTTTCATTACATAAGGCAGAGTGAGGTGATAGTTTCATTCCATGTTACCCTTGTCAGCCATAATCTGAAGGAGTGTCTTTAGTTCTGAGTGCTATATTTTAGGAAGGGTCAGTAGAATGCAAACTTTTTGACAGTAGGAACAATTTCACTTTTGTCTGTGTCTCTTGTGTCTAGTACAATTACTGGCACATAGACTGTCAAAAAGATTTTATTGATTGCTTGATCTATTGGCATTGTAAAGATGGAAAATATTAATTAAATTCAGTCAACATTCTTTAAGCAGATACTCTCTGTCAAGTATTTTGTTAGCACTTAGGCCTTATATAAATTGATCTGTGATTTGAGTGACCTTTCAAATGATTCAAATTTAACTTATTCATGTTCAGCTATCTTGTAGGCTCTTATCCATGCCCTCCCATATGTTTTCCATAGGGTACCCTTCAAATATATTGGAAGTCTCACTGTTTCCTAACTTGGAAAGGATTCCAGTGAAGTGCATACATTGCTCACCAATTGGCTCACTCTTTTTTTGACACATAACTGGTCCATTGAAACAAAACACTGAAGATACAAGAACAGAAACAACACAATCTTTGACCTACAAGAGAATTATGAGGATAATGAAAAGATTAAATATCATGCTCATTTCACTGAACCATTTCTGATAGCTCTCCTCCCCTATTTTGGTGGCTAAATTCCTTGAGAAGGCAGTCTATATTCTATTTGTCTATTTCCTTTCCTCTTATTTTGTTCTTAACTCTCTATGATCTGCCTTCCAACATTATCATTCAACCAAAAATGTTATCAACAATGTTTGTAGTGATCTTTGTACTGCATAATCTATGGTCTTCTCTCAGGTTCTCTCTTCTTGACCTCTTTGCAAACTTGAAAACAATCATTCACTTTCTTCACTTTGATATTATCTCCTTTTTCCCTTCCATCACATTGTACTCTATCTTGTTTTTCCTCCTGCCTTCCTGATCTCTCATTCTCTGTCCTTCTACTCAGCTATTCATGATCCCCATAATGTGCCGAACCTATCATGTCACACAGTCATGAAAGCTTTTAAAGTCAAATAGAATGTTTTATATTTGATCCAGGAAGCAACATGAAGCACCTGAAATTTATTTAATATGAGTGCAAATTGTGGTATGAGAATGTTCTATATTATACTGCTGTAAACCTCTCCACTTTAGCTGTTCTCTGAAAACCAAGGGAGAGATTGCTAAGACTCTAGTTACTGTTGTAGGAAGACACAGAGACAGCTGAGGTCTTGACATCATTGCCAACACTTTGTCTTTCACTGTGAGTGGATGGCACTGGAGATCATGAACACATCAGTTTGAAATAATCCATTAACAAGGAATTCTTTGTGTGCCCTTTGAGATCCTTTAAGAGTCTTAGAGTAGCAGAGCATAGAAAAGATGAGTTGATATTTAGCCTTGAAGATGCAAATGAAGATGGGATTGGCATTCTGATGACTCTAGCCAGTTAGTTGTTTAGGCCTACAGTGGCTGCAGACATTTCATCATTAATCTGATTTAACACCTTTATTTTCTCCCTAAGCTGCATCACTGATTTTGCACAATTGGGCTTAAAGACCAAAAGACTTGCGCTACACTGAGGGTGTAATTCCAACACAAAGCTTGAATTTTAAAGGCAAACAGTGAAAATATAAAATGAATTTATGGAGAAATCTTTACAATGAACAAGACCAGTGAAGTATCTAGTACATGGATAGGGAACCTAGAGCCTCAAGGACACATGTGGCCCTCTAGGTCCTCAAGTACAGCCCTTTGACTGAAAGGGATTTTTTCTGTGAAGTTTGAAATAAGTCAAAGAGCTGCACTTGAGGACCTAGAGGGCCACATGTGACCTCAAGATATCAGTTTCCCCACCCCTGATCTAGTAGGATACCAGCCATTCCACAAACTTGCTTGAATTGTAACTCTCATTTCTTTTTCTCTATTGCACATGACCAGGAATGTGAACTTACCACTGTGCAAGTGAAAATGAGGTTACTAATAAAATCATAAAAATGCAGAAGGTGAAATTTCACTTGGGAATTGAAGGAAGTCAGAGAAGTTAGGAGCTGGAGATGAAGAAGGAGAGAATTCTAGGCATGGTAGACAACAAGTAAAAATAACAGGAATTGACCAACAGAGGGTCAAGCATGTTGAACAGCAAGGAGTCCTGTGTCACTGAATGACAGAGTCTAAAGCCATGATACCAAAGTCTTCTTTTCAAGAGTATGCTGTTAGTCTATTTCTGGAGGGTTACATTTTATGCCTCTTTTCCCCCCATATTCATTAAAAATCGGTCATTCAAAGAAATGATCTTTTATTGTCATCTTTCTGGTTATTCTTTAAGATGCCAAATGATTTGTCATATATGTTTTCTAAGTGTTACGGTACTAAATGGTTTGGTCATGGTGTTTTCCATAAGAGTGATTACAAGCCTTGTCCATTTATACTGTGAGGTTCTGATTTCAGAGTCATTTATCAACTGACTTTCCCAGCAGAAATAGGGCACAGAACTTAAGAAACAATATCTGCGTGTCAAATTCATGTTAGAAACTTTTAAAAGTGTTTAGAAATATGTATTGAAATGAAAACTCAATATCTGACTATGGATATTTACAAAATATGAATAATAGGAGCCAAGATGGCAAAGTAGAAAGACACACATACACATAGCTTCAAACACACAAACCACAGAACGGCTAGAGGGGACCAAGCCAGGGCGAATTCTGCACCCAGAGACCACAGAGTATTGGAGCGAGGGAGATTCCTGCTCCGGAGAGACCTGCGGACCTCTCGCGGGAGGTCCTTTGCGCCGCGGACTGGGCACCGGGACGGGGAGCAGAGTGCGGCCCTGCCACGGCCGCGACACTGAGGGGAGGAGATCCGAGAGGGCTACGGGGACGGGATCTCC
Organism: Notamacropus eugenii; assembly: GCF_028372415.1. Taxonomy (NCBI): domain Eukaryota; kingdom Metazoa; phylum Chordata; class Mammalia; order Diprotodontia; family Macropodidae; genus Notamacropus; species Notamacropus eugenii. The sequence continues at coordinate 730,371,416 of NC_092872.1, read as the reverse complement.
AGCGGCCACACAGGTTCCTCCACCCACAGAGGGACCTGCAAACCTCTCGCAAAAGGTCCGTCACGCTGCAGACGCAGAGCTCAGCCCGGACCTGCGGCGGCGGCCACGGATCCGAGAGGCACAGATCTGAGAGGGCCCCAGAGGCGGGATCTTCAGCAGTGGCATGGGCCCCCCCACCAACAGGTGACTGACGAGGGTGGGTGAGAGAATCTCTTTGGTGGGTTGAGAGGGGAGTGGAGTGCCCCCATGGCTCGGCCCCCCCCCCCCCCCCGGGAGGTGGGGGCTGAGAGGCGGCTGCAGACGGGGGCTACACAGACGGAGGCTACCCAAACGGGCAGGAGCCTGGATCCATTGTGGAAGGTCTGTGCATAAACCCCCAGAGGGAACTGTACCTGAGAGGCGGCCCTGCCCCTGACCACCTGAACTTAATTCTCACACTGAATCGCAGCCCTGCCCCCGCCAAAAATCCTAAGGCGGGAAGCAGCATTTGAATTTCAGTCCCCAAACGCTGGCTGGGAGGACCAGGAGGCGAGGTGGGTGTGAGGAGAACATTCAGAGGTCACGCCACTGGTTGGAGAGAATGCCAAGAAAAGGGAAAAGAAATAAAACTATTGAAGGGTACTTTATCGGAGAAAAGACACTTCCTCCCTTCCTTTCTGATGGGGAGGAACAATGCTTGCCATCAGGCAAAGACACAGAAATCGAGGATTCTGTGTCCCAGCCCACCCAATGGGCTCGGGCCATGGAAGAGCTCAAGAGGAATTTTGAAAATCAAGTTAGAGAGGTGGAGGAAAGACTGGGAAGGGAAATGAGAGGGATGAGGGAGAAGCATGAAAAGCAGATCAGCTCCCTGCTAAAGGAGAACCAAAAAAATCTTGAAGAAATTGGCACCTTGAGAACTAGCCTAACTCAGCTGGCAAGGGAGGTGCAAGGGGCCAATGAGGAGAAGAATGCTTTCAAAAGCAGAATTAACCAAATGGAAAAGGAGATTCAAAAGCTCACTGAAGAAAATAGATCTTTCAAAACTGGAATGGTACGGATGGACTCTAAGGACTTTATGAGAAAGACAGATATCTCAGAACATACCGCGCAGATTCGAAAAATGGAAGATAATGTGAAATAACTTATTGGAAAAACAACTAACCTGGAAAATAGAATCAGGAGAGACAATGTAAAAATTCTGGGACTACCTGAAAACCATGATCAAAAGAAGAGCCTAGACATCCTCTTCCATGAAATTATCAAGGAAAACTGCCCTGAGATTCTAGAACCAGAAGACAAAATAAATATTCAAGGAATCCGCAGAACACCGCATGAAAGAGATTGAAAAAGAGAAACTCCCAGGAGCATTGTGGCCAAAGTACAGAATTCCCAGGTGAAAGAGAAAATATTGCAAGCAGCTAGAAAGAAACAATTCAAGTATTGTGGAAATACAATCAGGATAGCACAAGATCTGGCACCCTCTACATTGAGGGATAGAAGGGAATGGAATAGGATATTCCAGAAGTCAAAGGAACTAGGACTGAAGCCAAGAATCACCTACCCAGCAAAACTGAGTATAATACTTCAGGAGAAAAAATGGTCTTTCAATGAAATAGAAGACTTTCAAATTTTCCTGATGAAAAGACCAGAGCTGGAAAGAAAATTTGACTTTCTAACACAAGAATGAAGAGAACCATGAAAAGGCGAACAGCAAAGAGAAATCATAAGGGACTTACTAAAGTTGAACTGTTTACATTCCTACATGGAAAGACAATATTTATAACTCTTGAAACATTTCAGTATCTGGGCACTGGGTGGGAGTACACACACACACACACACATACACACACGCACACATACATAGAGACAGAGTGCACAGAGTGAATTGAAGAGGATGGGATCATATATTAAAAAAAAATGAAATCAAGCAGTGAGAGAGAAATATTGGGAGGAGAAAGGGAGAAGTTATATGGGGCAAATTATCTCTCATAAAAGAGGCAAGCAAAAGACTTACTAGTGGTGGGATAAAGAGGGAAGGCAAGAGAAAAACATGAGGTCTACTCTCATCACATTCCACTAAAGGAAAGAATATAATGCACACTCATTTTGATAGGAAAACCTATCTCATAATACAGGAGAGTGGGGGACAGGGGCACAAGCAGGGTGGGGGGGAGGATGGAGGGGAGGGCATGGGGAGGAGAATGCAATACGAGGTCGACACTCATGGGGAGGGAAAGGACCATAAGAAAATAGAAGTAATGGGGGACAGGATAGGATGGAGGGAAATATAGTTAGTCCTATACAACAGAACTAGTATGGAAATCATTTGCAAAACTAAACAGATATGGCCTATATTGAATTGCCTGTCTTTCAAGGGGAAGGGGTGGAGAGGGAGGGAGCTAAGGAGGTTGGAACTCAAAGTGTTAGGACCAAATGTAATGTTCTTACCACTGGGTAACAAGAAATACAGGTTAAGGGGTCAAGAAAGCTATCTGGTCCTACAGGACAAAAGAGAAGACAAGGGCAGGGAGGGAGGATAGAGGAGAGAGCAGATAGGTCACAGGGGCAATTAGAAAGCTCGGGTTTGGGGGGGGGAGGGGATAAAAGGGGAGAAAATTTGTAACCCAAAATTGTGTGAAAATAAATGTTAAAAATTAATAAAAAATAAAAAAATAAATAAAAATAAAAAATAAAAATATGAATAATATTAAGTTTTTTGATGTTTCAGTGCTCTATGTCTCTACGTAGCTGTATTACTGCTTTGGAAGAAAATATCCAATTACATACAGTGATTATTTAAGCCAAAGTAATCTCTTTTCAGTGATTTAGCACTGCATAGTGGAGAGAGATAGTGCTAGGAATCAAGAAGACCTAAGTTCTGTTATTGTTTATAATATATACAAGGTATGAGAAAATGTGCAAAGTCACATAACATATCAGTGTCCCCTGAAACCTTCTAAAACAACAAAATGACTTCTTAATCTACTTGTAGAGCAATTTTCTATGAGCTGGATCCCCCACCTTGATAAAATCACAGTTTTGACTAAACAGATCAACAAATAAATAGATAAATAAACGCTTCAAAAAATTATTTCAATGCTTATGATCTTTACCCTGTTTTCAAAATGACACATGAATGGATTATTTTCAAAAGTAGTAAAAATACTTAAGGCTAGAAGAGAGCACTGAAAACAAACCACTTCAAATTTTCAAGAAGATAAGGAAGAGGCATACTGCCATTAATTAATCTGCTTGATAATAATCAGTTGACAATACACAATTTGAATTATCATTTCATTGAAAGTAACATTATCATTATTATCTTGATGATGATAACAATATCTTTTCCTCTAAGTAATGCTTTTGGCTAAAGTTGTAGAACATATTTTTGTCACTGCCTCAATCAGAAGAGCTACTGAAACATACCAGAGAGATTTATCCATGCTTGATTCTATACATCTGTGTGTCAGAAAACTGAAGGAGGGAGATGTTAAAAATGCCTGTAAGAGGCTGAAAAGTCTTTACACAAAGCATAAATATAATCATTGGCTATTAAGGCTGGCTTTCTCAAATTATCAACAGGGTCTGGACTACCTGAACCCAGTACTATTTCATGTTTTAATCATCATGAAATGCTTTGGGATTCATAACTGCAAGCATTTATTACCCTCTGCAGGAGGGAAAGTTTAGCAACTTTGAAGGTTCTTTTCTTGAAAAATTGCCAGGAGAAGCAAAATAGACTGCCACTTTAAAATAATACATGAATCTGAGTTAAAAAATAATCTTACGGGCTAAAGATTAGAGTATCCCAGATAATAAAAAAAAAATGCAACTCCAAGATTTTTGAATGAAACTCTTTTGTCATGGATATTTGTTTTTTTTTTTCCAATTAGATAACAATTCCTTAGGTGTGCTACTAAATAGGACTGAACTGGGAGTAATCAGGAAGAAAATAGATACATTACCTAGAGGAAAGAGAAGGGGCAGCTATTTGGCTCAAAGGATAGAGCATTAATCCTAGAGTTAGGAACACCTGAGTTCAAATACAAGTCTTAGACACTTCAGATTTGTGTGATACTGGGCAATTAATTTAATCCTATTTATTTCAGTTTCCTCATCTATAAAAAGAGCTGAAGAAGGAAATGGTAAGCAACTCCAGTATCTTTGCCAAGAAACTCCAAATATAGTCATGAAGAGCTGGACATGACTGAAGCCCCTGAACAACGAAGAAGAACGAATAAATACAGAGCAGCAGGTCTATGTAGTCAACTGGCAAATTTTAAAAATTAGATAGATGTTAGATATAAATATATACATGCAAGTGAAATGTATATACATTATACATATATATCCAGATAGATAATTATATATACATATAAGCATATGTGTATAATGTATGCATATATGTGGGTATATGTACATAGATATAGGCATGCACACATATATATATAGCATTTTATACATATATATAGATATATATCTATATCTGGTTAATTTATTTGGTTAATTTATTTGTATGCATAGATGCAATATGTATGCATGTGACTATCTATATCTGCCATTGCATAGCAAAATTGATTTATGAGTACTGATCTGGAAAGAGTACCTGGTTCATGCTACTATAATATCTCAGGGCACAGACACACACACACACACACACACACTCACACACACACATACACACAAAAGAAGATCAATGATGTGTCAGTCAAAGGTAGACTCAAAAGGAGTTTATTTATTAGACTGTCATTGAAAGAGTAGGTGAGGAAAGACTAGAAAATTGGAACTCAGCTATGTGCCTTGATTCTACTTTAGGTAAAAGCATTACTTAGAGGAATAAATATTGTTATCCTTATGAAAATAAAATGATGATAATGGCTACAATAATGAAGATAACGACAGTGATGATAATAACTAATATTTATGTATTTTATAATCAGCGAGTAAAACAGGATTTAAATTTTGCATTTGAGGGAAATAGTATGATATGCCTTTTGATTTTTCTTTTTTGGTACAACTCAACAAATTATGATATTTAGGAAATAGTTAACTTAAATCAAAGAACATGATTAAGTTGGGAACACATTGGGTGAACTCGACTTTTAATATTGAGAATTTTAAATCCTTAAATGTGATAGGATTTACATTCAAACAAAATCCTTTCTTTGAATAAATGGAGAAGTCCATCCTTCCTCTCCCCCCACCCACATACTCTTTGGGAATACAAGTCATCTGTGATAAGTATTGCCCATTTTTTTCATACTTAAATCAAAATCAAAAAAAAAATCACCATTTCATGGTTAAATTTCTTACAATGAAAATCAGACTTATAGGCTAGTCTGATGATAGACCACCTATAGATTGGTTCTTGAAACCTTTCTAGGATGGTAGAACCTGCCCGAGCTTGTACATTATTGACATACTCTTTAAGAACAAAGGTTCAATTTTATAGAATTCTAGAGAATCAGAACAAGAATTTAGTAGAAGACATTTCAATGCAATACTTAGTATAAAAAATAAGGACTGAAACTGTGATTTCACTGATATAGAGAACTGCCATTTGAGAAAACTATTTCTGCCAATGGAGGTCAGCACCTTCTTTATGACTTAGAGTTCTTCACTCATTTTAACACTGTTTTCTCCATTAAAATGTAAGTTCCTGGAAGATAGGGATTGTCTTGTTTGCTGATATAATCGCCTGCTTCGCACAATGCTTAACATACTCTGTCTATCTGTCTATCTATCCATCCATCTTTCTATCATCTGTCCATCTCTCTCTCTGACCATATATCAGATGATCTGTCTATCTTTGTGAATCTGTTCATCTATCTGCCTACTTACGACATATATACATTATCTAGGACACTGAAAGGTTTAAGAGCTTTGTTGAGGATCATACAACCAGGCAAAGTAAAAGGCAGGGCATTAATTGAAGTCTTCCTTGCTCCAAGGTTAGTTCTGTAATTAATTGTACCACAATCCCTCTCAATAATCCCAATAATTATCAATGATAATCACCTTTTGAACTTTATATTAGTAGGTAGTCATTTAAATTCCAAAAGGAAAAGTTGTGAAGTAACAACTATGGTAAAAAATATATATACATATATATATATATATATATATATATATATATATATATATATCTGGAGGCTCAATAATTGTTCTAAATATCTCTTTGAGATAGAATAACATTAGTAATTGTGGAAAAAATAAAAAGGATTATTAGGTGGATTCCATGACCTCAACTCAGACACCCAATAATTAAAACAACCAAAACAAACAAATACTCAGGAGACTAGGTGTCTGTTTGCCTGTGTCCTTCCCAGTTTTGACTAGCTTGACCAACTTCCTCCCAGCTCTGTTCCACCCTCCGTTTTCCACCCATTCTGCAAGCTCCTCCCACTACATGTAACTTAGGCTTCCATGTGATTTAAGCAAGTCACATGGCCTTTGATTTTCTCATTTAAATTACCATTACAGCATCACGGATCAAAGCATAAAAGGCAAGTACAAAGGTCCAGGTGGTCAAAAAATCCACAAGAGGACTACTAACAAATAGTGATGGTAAATTCTGTTGCTAGAACAAAGATGATGTGTGTTTATATCTTTATACTTATATGGCCTTAGACCTACAAATCAATTCTCTCAATGAAAGAAATGACAGTGGTTTCCAAAGATAACTACTTAAATTTCTAGTTGTAAGACTTTTAGTAGGTTAAGAAAAATAACCAATCAGCTTAATAGCATGAGAAGAATCACTGGTGGAGGGAAATATATCCTTAATTTAGTAACTTTGAGCAAGGAAGGCAACTGACAAGATAATTTTAGCTGCTTCTCCATTGTCACTATATTCTACCTGCTGTATATCTGGACCCTTGCTTTGTCTTCATTAATCTATATCATTGTCCAACTCCAGGAATTATAATTGAATAGAATATGTGGCTTTAGTCAAGTATTTCTTCAGTCTTTCAAGGATCTATGATTTTATCCATTAACTGCTCCCTTCTGTGGTCTAGATTGAAATCCATCTAGAACACATCATCACAGAGAGTTATTGTTGCCAAAATAAAGACTAGCCTGCACAGAAACAGTAATGAGCTTCAATAAATTTAGGTTGGTCATTGGCTGATGGGCATGTAGTTCCATAATAGTATAATTCTTAAATCTTTGTACCTTGGCACATGTGCTGGCATTATAGTTATTGAAAGATCAATTCACTGATCTTCCATTGCTCAATGAGTGATTACATGTACTTCTAAGTGGAGTCAAGAGAATGCACATCTATTTTCTGATGGTTTTGGACCCAGGGCATTATTTTATGTCACTTGAGGTGAATTAGACTTTCTCACATGGTGGTTTTTCTTGAGTCTGACTGTCTGGTTAATTCCCCTTCCTTATGTTCATCTATGACATTATTCACCCTTTTTCTGTACTTGGGCTTTTGCTACTCTTTTCACTAAATCTTTCTAATGTCTTGGTCTTGTTATGTACTATAAAGGAGCAGAATATCTATCATTACTTTCCAGGCAGTGTAGACTCTGATTTTTGCTTGAATTTTGTCTCTCATTGTTGCTACCCAAAACTCACTGTGAAATCAAGGGACTGTGGAGGAAAATTCAGTGTTATAATCCCCTTACAACTCTGTTTAATTGCTTCTGTTAGATTTTCATTTTAACATGTGTCCACGGGAGACTTAATTGTCCTACTGTTCCCTGCACTACTCTGAATACATCTGGAGTACATTGTTCAATTTGCAATAATACATTCTAAGAATGACAAAGTACTTTGTTCAGAGAACAGTAACTAATAGGGTTAGGAATGTGCTGGTAAATGTGTCCAATAGGACAATGAATTTTTCACACTGTCTACATAATTTTCTTAAGTCTAGACAAAAGAAAATAAATAAATCAAGCCCTAATGTGTAGTGTTTGTTAGTTTCTGAGGTGTAAATGCCCAAATCATAAATTAAACAATCCACATGAGCCATTCCAAGTTATTTCCATCTTTAACATAATACATCGGTGGGAAGGGGACAATATTCTTTAAGTGAAGACGAATGTACTATCTACGCTCTTCATGCCAGGGCATCAACTGGGCTCAAGAGAGGCCTTTTCTCAATATTGAGATTCATTTACAAAAGCAATTTGCAAGCTAATTTATTTGCAAAGATAATAAGCCTTCCTGATAAACTTTGGTTTGGCTCATGCAGAATATCATTTTATTTTTAAATCTAAAATCCATAGGAATCTAGTTTTAGCATTCCTCTGAGATGGAGCTTCCAGAAGGCAATTAGCTTCAGAACTTGTGTCATTCATGGCATTGTGGCATTGGCAAAAACCTATTTAAAAGCAGGGAGCCGTACTAGGTGAGTTCTGCTGGTACCTATCCATAGCAAGACTGATGTCTCCCATTATTTGTTTCATATATTATTGTACCCAGTTAAATGTAAAAACTACTTTTGACAATTGTTTTTATGATTTTGCATTCCAAATTTTCTCCCTTCCTTCTAAATATCCCTCATTGAGAAAGTAAGCAATTTGAATGTAGTGATACAAAACATTTCCATAATAGTCATGTTGTAAAAGAAAACACAGACCAAAAAAAAAGCCCTCAAGAAAAATAAAAGAATCAAAAAAAAAAGGATACTTCAAACTGTGTTCAAACACCATCCATTCTGGCTCTGGGGATGGATAGTACTTCTCATCGCAAGTCCTTCAGAGTTGTCTGGGATCACCGCATTACTGAAAATAGCTAAGTCATTCATAGCTGATCATCTTACAACATTGCTATTACTTTGAACATAGTACATTTGACTTTGCATCAGCTCATGGAAGGTTTTCAGGCTTTTGCTGAGAGCATCCTTTTTTTTTTTTTTTCTGTGAGCATCTTTTTTTTTTCTTTTCATTAAAGATTTATATTTATTTATTTTTAGTTTTCAACATTCATTTCCATAAAACTTTGAGTTCCAAATTTTTCCCCATCATCCCAAGATGGCATGCATTCTGATTACCCATTCCCCCAGTCTGCCATCCCTTTTATACTCCCCCCCTTGCCCTTTACTTTCTTGAAGGGCACAATAGATTTTTATTCTCCATAGACTGCATATCTTATTCCCTAGTTGCATGTAACAATTTTTTAACATTTGTCTTGAAAACAGTTCCAAAAACACTTTGTTTTGAAAAAGAGTTCCAAATTCTCTCCTTTCTTTCTTCCCCACCTACCCTCATTGAGAAGGCAAGCAGTTCCATATAGATTATACATGTGTGGTTATGCAAAACACTTCAATAATAGTCATGTTGTGATAGACTAACATATTTCCCTCCATCTTCTCCTGCCCCCAATTATTCTATTTTCTCCTTTGACCTTATCCCTTTTCTAAAGTGTTTGCTTCTGAATAACCCCTCCCCCAATCTGCCCTCCTTTTATTATTCCTAACTTTTATCTCCTTCCCCCTTACTTTCCAGTAAGGTAAGATACCCATTTGAGTGTGTATGTTATTCCCTCCTTAAACCAAATCCAATAAGAGTAAGGTTCACTAACTCCTTCTCACCTCCCCCCTCTTTCCCTCCATTGTGAAACCTTCCTCTTGCCCCTTTTATGTGCAGTAATTTACCCCATTCTATCTTTACCTTTCTCCTTCTCACAATATATTCCTCTCTCACCCCTTAGTTTTATTTTTAGATATTATCTCTTCACACAAGTCACCCTGTCTATCTATCTCTCTATCTGTCTATCTATCTATTACCTCCAATTACTCTAATACTGACAAAATCTCATGAGTTACAAATATCATCTTTCCATGTAGGAATGTGAACAGTTCAGTTTTAATAAGTATCTTATGATTTCTCTTTCCTGTTTGCCTTTCCATGATTCTCTTGATTCTTGTATTTGAAAGTCAAATTTTCTGATCAGCTCTAGTCTTTTCATCAAGAATGCTTGAAAGTCATCTATTTAATTGAATATCCATTTTTCCCTGAATGATTATAATCAATTTTTCTGGGCATGTGATTCTTGCTTTTAATCCAAAGCATATTCCAAGCCCTTCAATCCCTCAATATAGAAGTTGCTAGATCTTGTGTTATCTTGATTGTGCTTCAGTGATACTCAAATTGTTTCCTTCTGGCTACTTGCAATATTTTCTCCTTGACCTGGGGACTCTGGAATTTGGCTATAATATTCCTAGGAGTTTTCCTTTGGGGATCTCTTTTCCAGGGACAATTGGTGGATTCTTTCCATTTCTATTTTATTTTCTGGTTCTAGCATATCAGGGAAGTTTTCCTTGATAATTTCTTGAAAGATGATGTCTAGCCTCTTTTTTTGATCATGGCTTTCAGGTAGTCCAACAATTTTTAAATTATCTCTTTTGAATCTATTTTCTAGGTCAGTAGTTTTTCCAATGAGATATTACACAGTCTTCTATTTTTTTTCATTCTTTTGGTTCTGTTTTATAATTTCTTGATTTCTCATAAAGTCATTAGCTTCCATTTGCTCCATTCTAATTTTGAAGGAATTATTTTCTTCAGTAAGATTTTGGACTTCCTTTTTCATTTGGTCAATTCTGCTTTTAAAGGCATTCTTCTCCTCTTCAACTTTTTGGACTTCTTTTGCCATTTGAGTTAGTTCAATTTTAAAGGTATTATTGTTCTTCATTATTTTTAGGGGCCCCTGTTGATTTGATTTTCATGGTTTTCTTACATCACTCTCATTTCTCTTCCCATTTTTTCCTCTACTTCTCTTACTTGATTTTCAAAATCTTTTTTGAGCTCCTCCATGGCCTGAAACCAATTCATATTTTTCTTGGAGGCTTTTGATGTAGGAGCTTTGACTCTGTTATCTTCTTTTGGCTGTATCTCCTGATCTTCTTTGTCACCGAAGTAAGATTCTATAGTCTGAGTTCTTTTATGATGTTTACTCATCTTCCCAGTCAAATACTTGACTTTCTAACAATTTGTAAAGGTAGGATTCTGCTTCCATTAGGGGTAGGGGTGAGTATGCCTGTTCTTTCCCAGACTTCAGAAATTTTATATCAGTTGCTCAATCGCCTACCATCTGTGGGCTCAGAACTCCAGAAGCTCACTGCCCTGGGGTTGGGGCTGGAACCAGACCAGGCCAGACTATATACTCCTCTTTCACCCAGGTCCCACAAAGTATTCTCACTGACCTTTTTTGGCATTTGTAGGTTAAGAAGTCTGAAAACTGCCACAGCTGTCAATGATTTCGTCCCCTGAGTCCTGCTCCACCTGGCCTGTACTGGTGCTGCCCAGAACGTACTGTATTGTGCTCTTCTCTCACCTTGGTGTAACAGATCTTTTTTGCTAACCTTCTAAGTTGTCTTGTGCTGGAAATTTGCTTCACTCTGTCTTTTGTGGGTTCTGCTGCTCTGGAATTTGAGTCATTATTTAAATATATTTGGAGGGGTTTGGGGCAGAGCTCAGGAGAGTCAGTGCCTTTCTTCCACCATCTTGATTTATTTCACTCACAAACAATTCTGATTTCAAGCTACAATATACATTAGAGTTTATCTACAAGTAGATTTTATTCTTTTTACTCTCATTAATCCTCTTTGGTGGACTGGTCTGTAGAAGAAGAGAGAATGTGAACCCTTTCTCATAATAATGCTCTTAAATGCAAAAAATAAAATCAAAGCATATAAGACCACAAAAGAAAGCTGTTTTATTAATTATTGAATATATAGACATAATTAGAGGTTCTCAGGTTAACACCCTAGCAACTAATCCAACCTCCTTTTCTTGACACGATGAAAGAATGCAAAGATAATACGCAAAAGAATCATAATTAAAGACTAGTTCCTCTGATTTCATACTTGATACTTGATACTTCTCTTCTACTATGCTACATCAGGTCCATAACGAGCAAGGAGAAAAAAATCCAGCAACACAAATGAATATTCATTCTATATGAGTTCTCTAAAAATGGGGCACAAATAATGAGAATCAAACCATCAGTCAAAGGGTAATTTGAGTAGGACTATAACTAATAATTTAAGTGAGGCTGGTGACCTGCACATCCATCCCTCCCTCACTCAAAACAAAATCAAGCGCAAGTCATGTCTATTTCTCCAATGGCGTGGTCTTCTTCAGCAACGAAGGAAGAACACACACAAGTCAGTACGAATCCCTTGTGGAAATCAGAAAGATACTACTGCTGGTGCTACAATTACTGTAATCTTTGTAAGTATTATTTTTATTACTACAATGGTTACTATAGATAAAAAGCTTTCCAATCCTTAAAGGACTACATAAATGTCAGTCATGATTTCTGATGCTTTTTAATGTCATTATTAATATCTTAGTATCTCTCTTATAGCAGTGAATAGGGTCTCGCTAGATATGATCAGGAAGCAATATATAACCACAAAAATGCACCAAATATAGCCTGAGAGTAAATGGTATTATCCCAGAAGTACAGGATTCTATTTCTTCCACAACTGATGAATTTGCCCCCTTGTCTTCACTGATATCACAGTCACCCTCCTTAGTTCTTATTAGATAAGGATAATAATCTTCTCCTCTTGTTTCCTCCATCCAATCTCTCTTCTCTCCAATCCATGCTTCCACACCTCTCAATATACAGATTCCTAATATACAGATCTGACAGCCATTTGTTTGCCCAGAAAGCTTCCACACTTCTCTATTGCCTCAATCATAAAATACAGACAACATTATTTGCCATTTAAAGCCATTAACAAGTTGGTTTTGGCCTATCTTTATGACCAAAAGGCACATTCGTTTTTTTTTTTTTTCCATATGCTTTATCTTACTGCATTATATCAACTTCCCTATTGTTCCTCAAACAGGATTTTCTATCACCCAACTTTTTTTTTTCATATCAGCCTGGATACACTCTTTTATCCACTCTACTTTTTGGAAACTCTAAATTCCTTCTAGGTACAACTGACCCTCTCCTACAAGATATAGGCATATTTACTAGTTTTCAGACCTGTTATATCCTTCCAGTAAAAGATAAGGTGCTTAAAGGCAGAAATAATGTCAGTGTGTGTGTGTGTGTGTGTGTGTGTGTGTGTGTGTGTGTGTGTTCAATCACTAGAACAACGTTGGGTACAGAAGTGTTGCTTAATAAGTGTTTGTGTTTAGATCTTTGCAAATACAAAACAATCTGCTATAAATACTGTTGAACCTAAAAGACTTTTCCTCTTTCTTTTATCTCTTTGGCATATAGACCTAGTAATGCTATAGCTGGGTCAAAGTTTATATAATTTTGCATCTTTGAGATATCATTCCTAATTCATTTCCAAAGTGGCTAAAACAATTTATCCAAGGCATCATCCAAAAGCAAACATACACACACAACTCACATACACATATACATACACATATTTGTCATTTTACTTTTATTTCATTTTTCCCTGTGATGGATATAAAGGGAAACTGGAATAATTTTATTTGAATTTCTTAAAATTTCAGTGATTTGGATTTTTAAAATATTTCTGATGGGTTATTACTGATATTGAAGAAGCTTGTTTACTTGACAGAGAGCTGATGGACTAAATATATTAGTAAATATTAGTCATTTGTTTGTAGTTTTTTTCTATACAACACATATTCATTTCAAAGGGAATTCACCCCACCCAGTGGTGGGAATAGGTAAGGGGGAGGTTAGAAATTAAAGGCTTATCAATTAAAAAAAAAAGCTAAGATTTGTTTCAAAATTATGAACTTTTTAAAATTTATTTGACTTTCTAAAGCATCTTCATACACCTAGTTCTATGTCCTTAAATCAATTAACATTGCAATATTTTAGACTGCCATTTAAGTCTCTAATTTGTGGAGAAGGTACAAACTTGCTTTAGTAGGGAATTTTTTCTATCTCAGTTAAATCACTGATTCAATCCTTGAAGCTGCACTTATCTTGATTCTCAAGGTATGTTGGTCGATCAGGACTTGATCAATGTCAACAAAAGACAGGATGAGATAATCCATCTACAGAAGTCAGCATCACTGGATATCACCATTTGCCTATCAGAAAGCAAAGGTTCCGATTTTCCCTAATGTCATTACTGTATGTTCATTTGATTTATATTGAACAATATAATTAAGTTCACTGTTCATGGAGAGGGTCCTTTCGAACTTATCAATATTTCCCAATTAAAGCCAACCAAATTCTGGGCTACATTTAGTAGAATCTTTCCAATGTTAGTAATTTTTCCTGTTGGTGATTGACAACTGTCAAGACAATCAAGAAAAGTAAACAGTAACAATGTATTCCAAGGTCCTGGTTGACTGATGATGAATTTCCTTCACATCTGCTTAAGTGTTTGATTAAATACTGGATGAGCCCATATGTTTCCTGTTGTTGAGGGGGTGACAGGTGAAGGGTTAACTTTGTAAAGCCCTCACACCTCATTTACCAGAGTACTTATAAAATTAGGACCCTTATATACTGAAATTTCTAAGAGTAAGCTCACTCTGATCAGAGTACGAATCAATTAATCACCCGTTCTTGTCAGTTGGGAATGTGGATAGGACATCGCCCACTGGGTTTGGACAGTTACAGGAAGAAAATAAGATGTGTTAGTGTACAGTCATATATTTTCTCTATTTGGCCACATTAATATCAAACCTCTAGTATTCTAAGCTAATTGATCAAAATAACACCATAAAGTCATTTTCTTGAAATGAAACATTTGGGGAAAACAATTTTACCATATCTTTGAGTTTTATCCATCTCCCCTTTACATAGGTAGAGATTCTTCTAAAATTTATAGGACTTAGGTATTCAGGAAGAGTTGTGCCAAGCTCCCCACAAATTTTTGTCCAGTCCCAAAGCCTAATGGAATCCATTTGCCAGATGACAAGCTGAGAATAAGGGTACAGTCTGTGGTGAGAGTGTCTCCTTTTTACGATAAATGAGATAGACAAGTATTGAACCTATTCCATTTATTGTGAACTGTACAAAAATAACAACAGTAACAACTTATATTGGCCAAGCAACTAATATGAATTAACATTAAATTCTATGAAAAATTGAAATATCTCATACACATACATACATATTCATATACAAATGTGTATAAAAAATGAGATAGTGCTAGATGTCTCTTACAAACATACCTATTTTTTGCCCTCTGTTTCTTTTTTAAGACCAACTATCTCCCTTAAAAGTCATTCACCTCCCTCAGGATCTTGGGACAATATTTTTTATTTCTGAGATTCAGCTAGGTGATACAGTAGAGTGTTTATATGATTTCAAATCCAGATTAAAAAACTTACTAGCTTGGTGACCCTGGTCACTTTAATCTTAGTTAGTCTTAATTTCTTCAAGTCCAAAATAGCATCAATCATCATGTCTTGTGAAGATCAAATGAGATGCAAAGTGCTTAACACAGTGTACTCGAGACTCTCTTTTTTCTTTTCCTTTCCTTCCTTCCATTCTTTTCCTTCCTTCCATCCTCCTTCCTTTCTTACATTTTTCTTTGTTGCTTCCCTCTTTTCTCCCTTCCCTCCTTTCCTTCTCTTCCTTTCTTCCTCCTATCCTTCCCTTCCTTTCATCTTTCCTTTCTCCTTTCCTGTCTTTCCTTCCTTCTTTCTTTCCTCCCTTCCCTCCTTCCTTTTTTCTTTCTTCTTTTGCTCCCCTTCTTTTCCTTCCTTCCATCTTCCCTCCTTACTTCCTTTTTTCTTTCCTACCTTCCTTTCCTCCTTCTTCCTTCTCCCTTTTTTCCTTCCCTTCTTCTCATCTTTCTTTCCTTCCTTCTCACTTCCTTCTCTTCCTCCCTCCTTCTTTCCTGATATGTCTATAGAAAAGATGTTTGGTGTGTGTACAAAATGCGTAGTATGAAGTCTCTCTACATGGAAAACCAAATAAGCCTACTAATGAGAGAATTGTGATTCTGCGCCCTGAAAAAACTATGAAACGTATGAAAATTATCAAACTTGTTCCTAGGAGCTAATCAAAGGAGGATCCTTTCTCAATATACTAGACAACTGGAACTGTTAGTGTCTTCAAAGTAGCCTGAGTCAGCTATGCCTACTCTCTTTATTCTGTTCACAGCCAAAGACAGAATCATTGCCAGATTAGTCTTTGCTTCATATTTTCTTGGCAGAATATCAGAAAACTGAACTTAAATGTCACTCCTTATTCTTGAACTATTGATTCTAGGTTAACTATAACGTTGCCCTGGATTCTGACACCAGGAATTCTGTGAAGATTTTTGCCACAGTTGGACACCACAATACTCTCCAACAATTGTGTATGTGTGTGTGTGTGGGGGGGGGGGAACAATGAAAAGACAATGGATCAAGACTTATTTCTCAGGGCCATATGGTTTCAGACCAGAAAGATGGTCCTAAGGGATTCCCCTTTACTGATTGATCTCTCATTGGATGCCCTAAAAGTCAATTAGGTCCCAATACATCTGAACTTGACTCAACACTTTTTAAAGATGCCAAGAAGATGCCAGTTGATAAAAGGCTTCTCTCAATCATGTTAGCCAACTGTCACCAGCAATAGAATATGCCTACCTTACATGCATTATGACTCCTCAAAAGATTTCTCTCTCTCTGTCTCTTTCTTCCTCTCCCTTCTTCCCTCCCTCCTCCTCTCCCTCTTTCCATTCTATCTAGAGACAGAGACAGATAGAGAAAGAGAGTTGCTTTGGGCAATGAGAGAACACGTGACATATATTGGTATACAGTCAGAATGTGCCAGAGATGGGACTTGAACCTATTTCACTTGACTTTGCTGTAATCTGTCATCTATATTTATGAGTATGTACACACACACACAGAAACACACAAATGTATGTTTGTCTTTTAGAGCTGTCTACCAACACAAACATTATATATATATGTATATGTATATGTATATGTATATGCACACATTTTGTGTGTATATCTATATACATATATACAGAGAGATACAGTGTGTACACATGATATTTGTGCATATATATGTGTGTCAGTATACATATATATATAATGCACACATGCACACTCACATGGCATTTTGAGAGGAACTCTTAAATGCACATCTACAATTTTGACTATAGAATTATCATCTCTTTTCCACTTCAAAACTTGTCAGTGGTTCCTCTTATACCAGTGGCTTCAGGCTCAGACTATGTGGAGTGCCTACCTCTTTGGTCATGTGTCTAAACACAGATTGTGTTATTCTCTGCACAGGTAGGGCAGCTTGCTTCTCAGCTGGAATGTCATCAGGTAGACTGCTTACCAACCGAGTTATTGTTTTTGGTAACATCTCCAAATTAACTCAGCTGGGTAGTGGGGAGGAGCTCATGCCAGTAATGACTATCATCCTAGGTACTGATGGAAGGCAAAGAGGTACAATGGAGAAATTTTAAACTCACCTATGCTACACATTAGCCTACAAAGTGCCCCTACTCCTACCCCCTGCTAGGATAACTAATTCTATGTATTCTACACCATTTGGAAGGACACATTGTATCCATTTAATTAAGTAGATATATGCATCTTATTTTATTAAAACTCAAGACATAAAAATGTAACTTGGAAGAGATAGTTAATACAGTTTGCAAAGTGCTTTTACAAATACTTCATTTTATCCTTGAGACAACCCTGGAAGACAGATATTACTTTTAGTCCCATTTTAGACAAAGGAAACTGAGGTTGATATAACAACCTGTCCAGGGCTGTATAACTATAATGCATCTGATTTCAATTCAGTATCTGGTCATTGTTATTTTGATTTTGAAAAGAAAGTTCACTTAAAGAGGAAAGGAATGATAGACTTTGTAGGATTCCTTTCAATGAGGGAATGAGAGAACTCCCTGATAGCACTTTATTTAATTAAAAAAAAAAACTGGTAAAATAAGGTAGTGATCAGTGGGAGAATGGCTGAAAATATGGTAGAAGGACAAGTCAACCAGTAATATGTACAATTTATTATGTTATGTCCTGAGAATTAGGGAAAAAATTGGTTCAATTTTACCTACTATCTACAGTTACCTGCCTATTTTTCATTATAGAAGGACATGTTTGTTTATTAATTATTATTGGTTTAATAATAATAGCATATATTTAGTTACTAAGGTTTGTAAAGTACTATTTACATGTTTTCCATATACTTTGCCATTTGATCCTCATAGCAATATTGAACACTGAGAGTTAAGAACTATTATTATCACATTTTATAGTTGAGAAAACTGAAGTTGAGAGAATTTAAACAACTTGTCTAGTCACATAATTAGTAACTTTCTGAGGTGTATGTGGGGTGCTCAGGAAGTACTAGCAATTCTGGTGTGAGGGCTTGCTCAAACCTTTTCAGGGCTACTCCTTCAACTTTAGTGTCCACCTGGTACTTAGCTTCCACCTGTGACTCCAAGAAATTGCAGTATGTGCAATGGCCACACCCTAGTAAAAAATCTGGGCAGACCAACTAAATCAGGTTAAAACTCATTGGTGAGTTAGGAGGGTGCCTACTCCAAGCATGTGAAAACTTCTCCAAGTGTAATGGGTGGTTGACATTCTTTTTTCCAACAGCCATGACAGGGGCTGAAGGAGGTGTTGTGAAGAACTTAGAGCTTTGTCAGACATCAGAGATGCCACGTTCATCCACTGCATTCCAGGCCATTGCCAGCTTTCTCAATTTTTGTCTTGACACTGGATTTCAATGATGCTGGAAGAACAAGTGAGGCTAATGATTTCATGCAATAGTGCTTCACTTAAATGGCTATTGTTTTTATAAATTTGATTCAGTTCTCTATATATTTGAGAAATAAGAGACCATCAGAAAAATTCCCCATAAATCTTCCACCACTCTCTCATTTGGCTTCATTTGGTTTTGTTTATGTAAAAACTTTTTAAAAAAAATTTTGTGTAATCAACATTATTCATTTTTACTTTTTGTTATCCTTTCTATTTTTTGTCTGGTCATAAGTCCTTCAATTATCCGTAGATCTGCCAGGTACATTTTTTTTCCATGTGCATCTAATTTACTTATGATATCACCTTCTATATCTTCATTATATTCTCATTTTGATCTTATTTTGGTATATAGTATAAGATGTTGGTCTAAACCTAGTTTCTGCCAAATTGCTTTCTAGTTTTTTCAACAATTTTTGTTAAACAGTGAGTTCTTTCCTCCAAAGCATAGATCTTACGGTTCATCAACTGCTAGATTACTCTATTTATTTACTACTGTATACTGTGTACTTAATCTCATAAAGTTATTGATCCACCAGCCTATTTTTTTATTGTTGTTTACCACTTTCCAATATAGGTTGAATTCTGATATTGCTAGATGGTCTTCCTCATTTTTTCCCATCTATTACCTTGATAATCTTGGCTTTTTGTTCTTCCAAATGAATTTCATTTTTTTCTTTTCTTTTTTTTAAAATTAATTTATTTAAGTTTTCAACATTCATTTCCATAAAATT
The DNA here is from genome assembly GCF_028372415.1 of Notamacropus eugenii. Classification (NCBI taxonomy): domain Eukaryota; kingdom Metazoa; phylum Chordata; class Mammalia; order Diprotodontia; family Macropodidae; genus Notamacropus; species Notamacropus eugenii. Next base: position 730,352,038 of record NC_092872.1, on the reverse strand, counting down.
TTGGGTTCCAAATTTTTTCCCCATTTCTCCCCTCTCCCCACTCCACAACACCAAGAATTTTAGTTATCCCTATCACCAATCTGTCCTCTCTTCTAACATCCCTCCCTCCCCTTATCCCCATCTTCTCTTTTGTCCTGTAGGACAAGATAACGTTCTATACCCCATTACCTATTTTCTTATTTTCTAGTTGCAAGAACAATACTGAACAGCTGTTCCTAAAACTTTGAGTTTCAAGTTCTCTTCATCCCTCCCTCCCCAGCCATTCCCTTTGGGAAAGCAAGCAATTCAATATAGGCCATATCTGTATAGTTTTGCAAATGACTTCCATAATAGTCATGTTGTGTAAGACTAACTATATTTCCCTCTATCCTATCGTGCCCCACATTTCTTCTCTTCTTTCTTTTGATCCTGTCCCTCCCCAAGAGTGTTAACTTCTAATTGCTCCCTTCTCCCACTATCCTCCCTTCCATCATCTCCCCACCCTGCTTATACCCTTCTCCCCCACTTTCCTGTATTGTAAGATAGGTTTTCATACCAAAATGAATGTGCATTTTATTCCTTCCTTTAGTCGAATGTGATAAGAGTAAGCTTCATGTTTTTTCCTCACCTCCCCACGTTTTCTCTCCACTGAAAAGTCATTCACTTGTCTCTTTTATGAGAGATAATTTGCCCCATTTCATGTCTCCCTTTCTCCTCCCAATATATTTCTCTCTCACAGCTTAATTTCACTTTTTTTAAGATATGATCCCATCCTATTCAATTCACCCTGTGCTCTCTGTTTCTCTCTCTATGTGTATGTGTGTGTGAGTATGTGTGTGTAATTCCACCAACTACCTAGACACTTAAAAAGATACAAGAGTTACAAATATTGTCTTTCCATGTAGGAATGTAAATACTTTAACTTTAGTAAGTCCCTTATGATTTCTCTTTGCTGTTTACCTTTCCTTGTTTCTCTTGATTCTTGTCTTTGAAAGTCTAATTTCCTTTTCAGCTCTGGGCTTTTCATCAAGAATGCATGAAAGTCCTCTATTTCATTGGAAGACCATTTTTTCCCCTGAAGTATTATACTCAGTTTTGTTGGGTAGGTGATTCTTGATTTCAGTTCTAGTTCCTTTGACTTCTGGAATATCATGTTCCACTCCCTTCAATCCCTTAATGGAGAAGCTACTAGATCTTGTGTTATCCTGATTGTATTTCCACAATACTTGAATTGTTTCTTTCAAGCTGCTTGCGATATTTTCTCCTTGACCTGGGAACTCTGGAATTTGGCCACAATGTTCCTAGGAGTTTCTCTTTTTGGATCTCTTTCAGGAGGTGATTGGTGGATTCTTTCAATATTTATTTTTCCCCTTGGTTCTAGAATATCAGGGCAGTTATCCTTGATAATTTCATGAAAGATGATGTCTAGGCTCTCTTTTGATCATGGCTTTCAGGTAGTCCCATAATTTTTAAATTGTCTCTCCTGGATCTGTTTTCCAGGTCAGTTATTTTTCCAATGAGATATTTCACATTATCCTCCATTTTTTCATTCTTTTGGTTTTGTTTTGTGATTTCTTGGTTTCTCATAAAGTCATTAGCCTCCATCTGTTCCATTCTAGTTTTGAAAGAACTATTTTCCTCAGTGGGCTTTTGAACCTCCTTTTTCATTTGGCTAATTCTGTTTTTTAAAGCATTCTTCTCCTCATTGGCTTTTTGAACTTCCTTTGCCAATTGAGTTAGCCTATTTTTGAAGGTGTTATTTTCTTCAGCATTTTTTGGGGTCTCCTTTAGTAAGATGTTGATCTGCTTTTCATGCTTTTCTTGTATCTCTCTCATTTCTCTTCCCAGTTTTTATTCCACCTCTCTAACTTGATTTTCAAAATCCTTTTGGAGCTCTTCCATGGCCTGAGCCCATTGAATATTTATTTTGGATGTCTGGGATACAGAAGCCTTGACTTTTATGTCTTTCCCTGATGGTAAGCATTGTTCTTCCTCATCCAAAAAGATGGGAGAAGATATCTGTTCACCAAGAAAGTAACCTTCTATAGTCTTATTTTTTTTTTCCGTTTTTGGGACATTTTCCCAACCAGTTACTTGACTTTTGGGTCCTTTGTCAAGAGTAGGACATACTCTGGGAATCTGTAAAATCTCAGTTCCTCCAAGGTGGCACAATCAAGCGTGTACAGTCTTCTGGGAGGAGAGAGAGATTTTTGTGCCCAGAATCTTATCAGTTACCTCTCCACAGCCACTTGGTCTCCAGTTCCACCAAGTCAGCAATGAGGGCTGATTTTCAGATAAGCTGGATGGGCAGGGCTGACATTCAGTGTGAGAGATAAATATCAATTCCCTCAGGGCCTCTACATAGGGCTGAGTTAATATTCAGCTTCTTGGTGCCCCCAGAGGTTTTTATGCTCCAACAATGGATGCGGGTGGCTGTAGGGGCTGTGATAGGAACTGCTGCTGCCTGCCCAATGTAACCTCTGTGGTAGCTGCCTGAGGCTGGAGCTATGGGAAGGCCCTTTTTCCTTCTTGGCCAGTTGAAAAAACCCTGTCACTGACCTTTGGCACCTGTGGGTTGAGGGATCTGTGGACCTACTTCTGCTGGGACTGTGGATTCGCTGCTACTGCTACTGCGACTGCCCCCGGTGTGTCCCACCTCACTGCACAGCCAAGGCTGGGCTGGGCTCCAATCTGCACCTGGTGCAACTGATGTTTCCTGTGGGCCTTTCAGGTCACCCTGGGCTGGAGATCTCCTCTACTCTGTTGTTCTCCACTACTGCTGCTCCAAAATTTGTTGAGAGTCCCTCTTTACAGGTATTTTATGGGCTATGTGGGGAGAGCCTGCATATATGTGCCTTTGTACACTGCCATCTTGGCTCCACCCACCATTGTTTTTTATTTTCTAACTTGATAAAACAGTTCTTTAGTTGTTTTATTTGTGTGGCACTTAAAAAGTAAAGTAATTTAAATAGAATTGTCATTTTCATTATATTGGTTTGGCCTACACATGAGCAATTAATATTTGCCCAGTTGTTTAAATCTGTTTTTATTTGTGTGAAAAGAGTTTCATAATTATGTTAATATAATTCCTGGGTTTGTCTTGGCAGGTAGACTCTTAAATATTTAATTTTGTATGCAATTATTTTAAATGGAATTTCTTTTTTCATCTCCTGTTACTGTATTTTGTTGGCAGCATATAACAAAGCTCTGCTGGCAGAAAGTGAGAAAAATTAAGAAGGCTCTTGATGAAGGTAAAAAAAGAGGAGTGAAGCTTAACATAAATGAACAACTAAGATGTTGGCAACTGGTTCCATCACTTCCTGGAAATTAGAGGGAGAAACAATGATTTCAGATGCATGAACTCAAAAATCACTGCAGATCGTAACTGCACCCATGATGTTTGTTCCTTGGAAGAAAAGCCATGGTTGAAACTAGACAGCATAGTAAAAATCAAAGAAATTGTCTTACCAACAAAGATCCATACAGTCAAAACTATGTTGTTGTTTTTTCCAGTAGCAATGTATAATGTGAGGGCTGAACTATAAGGAAAACTCAGTGCAGCAGAATCAATGTTTTCAAGCTATGGTGCTGGAAAAGTCTTTATAAAGTCCCTTGGACAAAGAGATCAAAGCAGTCAATACTTAAAGACATTAATTGAGGTTATTTACTGGAAGATTATATCCTGAAGGTAACCTCAAAATGAGAAGATGGAACTCATTTGAATAGACCCTGATGTTAGGAAAGACTAAAGCAAAAGGGAATGGAAGAAGATGAGATGGAGAGACAATATCATGGAAAGAATGAACACAAATTTGGACAGATTTCAGGACATAGTGGAAGATGGAAGAGTCTATGATGCTATGGTCTATGGAACCTTGAAGAGTCTGACATGACTGAATTAAACAAAAACAACATTTTACAAGGCTGATGATTTATATGGTATCCTTCAACTTTGCTAAAATCATTGATTGTATCAGCCAGTCATTTAGTTGAATCTTTAGCAATGGATATCATTGGGCATGCTTCTTGCTTTTGTTGTTGTTTTTTCCCTCCTATTATAAATAATGCTTGCTCTTGGTTTTATATAGATACTAACATCATTTTAAGAAAGGCTTTAATAATTTGTATAATTTATAGTATTTTAATAGAAATGGTTATTGTATTTTATCAAAGTATTTTTCCATATCTACTGATAAAATCATATTTTTAGTGATATGGTCAATTATGCCTTGAAGGAAGCTACTTAGACTATAAACACCTTCATTTACCCAAAATTCAGTTAAGGTCTAGTGAGTTTAATTGACTTGCCCAAAGCCATGACAAATTTAATGGGAAATGTAGGACTGAATCTAGATTGACCTCAGACATTACACATTGTACTATACTACTTATCTTCATTTTAGTTTCAATTTATATGTCTAACATATACACACATATATGTATATGTGCATGCATGTACATATAATGTTCATATTTGTATAAAAACAAATTTACATGTAAATAGTAACTATATATGGTATGCATTATGTATATATGTGTGTATATGGTGTGTGTATACACATCTAATGTACTATTTTCCAGCAACTATGCTTCAAATTGGATATGTAAAGGAAAGTAAAAGATAGACCTTACCCACAAAGAGCTCTTAATGTAATGGCAGAGACATTATGAAAATAACCACGTACAAACAAGTTATTTATATGATAAACTGGTGTGATCAATGAAGAAAAGGCACAGAATTAAATGGAACTAGGAAGGACTTCTTGTACAAAGTAGAAATTTAGTTGAGGATTGAAGAAAGAAAGAGAAACCAGTAGGAGAATATTTTAGGCATGGGAGACAGTCACTGAAAACATTGAGAACCAGATTATCTTTAAAGAATACGATAGAGGCCAGAGTCACCGTAATTCTGATTTGTACAATGCCTTCTTTGATGTGGGCATATGATACTGGACAGTTCTGTGTAAGTATCTCTCATCTCTCACAATCAATTCTAAAGTTCTTTGGAAAGACATTAAAAGTGTCCTTGTATTACTTCTTCCAAACTCCATGTAAATACTTATCTTTTGTGAGTTCTTGAAAATAGTTTTTTAGGAAAATATATTTGGTCTTTGAACAATGTGGCCATAAAGATCATTCAGGGTATCATGAAAGTGTTTTTTATTGTTAATATCAGCTTAAACTGAGTTCCACTTGCCTTATTACTGAGCCAAGAATTCTGTAACTCTCCAAGCTTCACTTACACTTTACTTTTGGTAGTCAAATGTCGTCTTCTTAGAGACAGAGAGACTCTCCTGATGGTAAAATCTGTGAAGCTCTTGTTTTTCATCTAGCAGTTTCTGAATTTCCCCATCATTTTCATCAAACCACTCTTGATGTTTTCAAGTGTTCTCGCCCAGATGAGTAAATGTGGTGCTACACACCAAATCCCTGAAAGCTGCCCACTCGTTTTCTGCTCCACTGTTGCCAGCTTTATGTTGGCTCAGCTTTCCCTCAAAGTTAACAATGGACTATTTACAGTGGGCGATGCACTCTAATCTCTTGACAATATGTCTTCTGGTAGTCATCTTACCTTTGGGCTATCACTTCTGTTGAATCTGAATGTTTAAGTTAAAAAGGATCTCTATAATTGGTCCAACACTCTGTGCCATGCATCACCTTAGTCACTATCATATCCAGTCTGTGTCTTCTTACAATGACGGTTTATTCAACATGAAAGAATTCTGTGAGGGTGCATCCACACAGTTTTACTGCATTTAGTTTACCTGAACACACCTTTACCTTGGTAGTTAGTTGGGATTAGTTCACTTACCTTGGTGGTGTACTTTCTAGGGTTGTACACATTGATAATGGATTTGATGTGTGCGTTGCCACAGCTAGCTCAATGTTTGGGAGTCTCTGAAGGAAAACATGGGAGAGAAGAGGTATTAGATTTACTACTAAATTGAAGGTCTGTATTTGTGTTGACTTCATTGTTGTATGCATGTGAAGTTGGGATAAGGTACCAGACACTGAACTTGAATTTACTTGAACTAAACTGTGAAGCATTCAAATCCTGCTTCAAAGAGCACAACTCCAATGGGCTGGCCGCATTGTTTTAATGTAAGATATATTCTTGCCCAAAAGACTTTTTTATGAACAACTTACACAGGGCAAATATTCAAGTGGTGGTCAGAAGAAGCAATACAAGGACACTCTCAAGGTCTCTCTTAAAAGCTTTGGGATTGATTTTGTGACATGGGAGACACTCGCACAGGACTGTTCTGCACGGCAGTCCCATATCAGAGAAGGTGCTGTGTTCAATAAACAAAGCTGAATTGAAACAGCTCAAAGGAAATGGGAGGTGCACAAATTTAGAGAATCCATCCTAAATATACACACAGACTCTTTGTGTCTGACCATTGTGAGCTCATATTGATTTGATCAGTCACAGTTCGACACACTGAAACTTGACCCTAACATAGTGATGTCATTTTGATCCTCTTTGAGAATGAAGGACAACAACCAAACAACCAACTACTGCGTTTAGTTAAAGCGAAGACTATGTTGATAATAAAGCATCATGTGACTCACAAGTTTTCAGAAGTGACTATTGTTGTTACTGTTTCTAACTCTATTTCTCCCAAGAACTCCCTGCCATGTCTGATACTCTGTGTCTACTCTGATGTTAAAATAACCTGATATTATCAGTTATCTTTCAGATAACTGATGATGAAGGTCTCCAGTTCTTCATAAAAATTTTCTTTGATCCTATCAAGGTTCATCATGGTGGAAGTACACACACTGATGGTATTTGTATGGTTCTTTTCGGGAAGGGGAAATCACATTGTCATGTCCTTTTGGGAGACATGGAAGCTTGTCGACTAGACTTGTTTTGATTGCAAAACTTAAGCTAGCTTCACAGAAATCCCCACCATTGCAGCCATGCCAGAAGAATGTGTATTCAGTTCCAACTTTTGGAAGCTGGCCTTCATTTGCCAGCCCTGTTTCTCTCAGGGCTTCTTTTTGGATGAAATATCAGCTGAGTTCTCTTGCAACAAGACCTGTTTGTCTTTCAGATCTACTGGATTTTGTTTTGTTCATATGTGGACACATATTCCATGTACTGATGGTAAAAGAAATCATCTTCATAAAAAGTTTTGTACCTTTTCTTTTTATATTTCAACCACAAGATGGGATTCCTGCCTACAGTTAATCAGGCCAGATTTGGGGCACTTTTTCTAGCCCTTTCCCCATGCCATTAGGTGAGCAGTGCCATCTTTTAAAAAGGATACTCAGGCAGGTAAATAGTACAGTGGATACTGCACAGACTCCGGAATCTGGAGGACCTGAGTTCAAATTAGGCCTCAGACAATTGATACTTACTAGCAGTGTTACTCTGGGCAAGTCAATTAATCCTTACTGCCTCCCAAACAAATAAAAAGTGCTGCTCAAAAACCCAGGCATTTGCCAAATCCCACTAGTGCTTCAGTCTGGAGAAGACAGCACTATGGCCTGGGACACCTGTGTGTAGGGTAGTAATTACAGCTCCCATTGTATCCACACCTGCTACTTCATCATTTGTCTATTAACACAACTGTGAGGTAGGTAAAAATGGTAAAATGGCATGGATGATGTCTTTTGACTCATACATACACTGGATTTAAGTGATACAGAGTTGTGCAAAATTGTTGGTCTACTTCTTCTTCCAAAATCCTGTGGCAAGACAAAAGTCGAGACAATTGGCAGTGGCTCAGGATACAGTGGATGACCTTGGTGTGTTCAATGTCTAACCAAACTCTATGTGCTTCACAGTGCCAGCTGCCACCACCTTCATTCCATTGGAACAAATTGTTCTTATCTGCCCATTCTGCTAGGGGAAGTCATCATTTGAATATGGTAGTCACCCCCTTAACTCATCAAGAGATTTGAGACCCTTTGGGTACACTTAACCTGGTTTAGCTTGTTGGTTCAAGTGAGCTACTGGGGTGTGTCTACCACATATACTATCATTTCTTGGACATGCAAATGAGAGTTAAGTGAATCAGGTAGACATCAAAAGTAGAAAGCAGCCTTGAAAAGGGCTCAGTTGGTTTCGTTCCAGAGATACTAGTCTTCCTCAAAAATCCTATACCCATATATCTTATACCCCTATAGATTTCTTCTCAGTGTGAGAAAAAAAAATTCCTAGCAATTTGAGGCAGCCAAAAATAGAATTCCATCAATGGACTTCTCCAAATAGAAACTGGATAAATACCTTTAATTTTGCAAAGGGATTTTATATTTATATTTTAGGGCTTTATTTATATTTTATGAACACAAAACTATTTTATATTTATCTATAAATTGAAGTAAAGAACCTTTTGGGGTTCCTTCTACGTCAAAGTCTGATATGCTACCATTTCTCTTCTCCCACAATTAACCCCCCAAACCCTCTATGGATCAGGATCTTGTAAAATTGCTATATAACCTGACATTCAGTAACTGAATTTAACCTTCTACAATCCATACAGTAATTTAAGGTAAAACATTTTTTCTTATAGTTATTTTAGTTTCACTTCTTATTTTGCTTTTTCTATTTTAGTATTTGATAACTATAGATTTCAGATTATTTCAGAAAATGGGCCACCAAAGTGTTTCTTTTTAGATAAAGGGATAAACAAATTAGTTACTCACTGCAAGAAATGAAGTAGTTCAGCCCGAAGGCTTTCTTTTGTAGCTTCATCGTCTCCTGTGATGGAAAATGAAATATTAATCATCATTTCAACTTCTTTTATTACAGTTTCCAAAATATGGCCACCCCTAATCTTGTCCTTGCTGAGAAGAAATATTTTAATATCCGCATTTCTAAATTATGGAGTCAAAAATCATTTTCAATTGAAAGTTTTCCTTCAGTTTCTTAAGTTAGGATTTCATAATTTTATTAGTATCCACAAAGTAGACAAGAATACTTCGATGTGTGCTTTCTTGGAAAGAATTGTATACCATATAAATAAATATTTCTTGCTGCTACTATGCCCTACTCCTCTTCCTCTGTGGAGAGCAAGGATGTCACTTTTTTACAATTCATTTTTAAAGCAAACACAAATAGCACTGAAAGAGAAAATGAAGAAAAAGTAAATTTTTCATAGTGCTTTCTTTGCTGTGGTACAATACTGGGGTGGAGGGGTTGTTATTATTTATTTTCCCCTGACTTCTGCTTTTAAGTCTACAAATGAAAATCTTGGCCTTTCTGAATAGACAGTACTTGCTAGCATGATTGATTGTTCTAGTATCTTAGTCAGCTTATTGACAGAGTTTCTCTCCTGCAAAAGCAGTGACTTTGCCAAAGACTTTCCCAAGGAAAACTTTTGATGAAGTCTATTTTAATTGCTGCTGGATTTCAATTGTGTTTTCATGATCTTATGAAAAAAAATCATTTATTATTCTTTAAGAAGTCATTCTCATAAATGACACTGGAACTTCCCAGATATCTGTTTGGGGAGATAAAATGTCAGGGAGATGAATGACCTTTCTGAAGTTCCTTCTATAGGACACTCCATCAGCTCTCCTCATCTCCCAACAGAGATATTCCAGGGATAGTCCTTTGTCTGGAATTCTTTGCCTCTTTTCTCTAGCCTCTAGGTTTCTCTGGCTTCTTTCATGTTTCAAATTAAGTTTAGAAGTTTGTTAAGATGTGTTTCCTGGTCCCATTCACTGTTAGCACCTTCTCTCTAGAACTGTACAATTTACATGTACTTCTTGTAGATACATATTTTTTAATATTGTTCTCTTAGTAATATATGATGGAATGAATGTTCATTGATGGAAAGGGACAAGTTTAATATTATTTGTATCCCCAGGACTTAACAGAATGTCTGACACATAATACATCCCATACACTTTGCTTGATTTGATCTTCATTTTTCTTTTCTGTATTCACAACTCCTAGAACAGAGTATAACATTTAGTAAATATTTGTTGAGTTGAAGTGAATTGGTTTGAGTGAAATAGGAGATTAATATTTTCAACATAATTTTGTTACTATGTTCGTTGACTACTGTGTTTTGTGTACTAATTGATTCCACTGATCCACCACTCTATTTCTTAGCAAGTACTAGATAGTTTTGATGATTGCTGATTTTTAATATAGCCTGAGATCTGGTATTGTTCAGCTACATTTATATTTTTTCATTAATTCCCTTGATATTCTTGACCTTTTATTGAACTTTGAAGTTATTTTTCTAGCTCTATAGAATAATATTTTATGTAGTTTGATTCAGTATGGTACTGAACAATTTATTGGTTTAGGTAGAATTGTCATTTTTTTATTATATTGGCTCAGTCTACCCATAAACAATTGATGTATTTCCAATTGTTTACATCAGACTTTATTTGTGTGAAAAATATTTTGTAATTGTGTCCATATAGTTCCTGAGTTGGACTTGGTAGGTAGACTGCCAAGTATTTCATATTTTTTACAGTTATTTTAAATGGAATTTCTCCTTTTATCTCTTGCTACTTTGTTGGTCATATAAAGAATGCCGATGATTTATGTGAGTTAATCCTATGTCCTGCAACTTTACGTAAGTTGTTTCTTCAAGTAGTTTTTTGGTTGATTCTCTGGGATTCTGTAAATATACCATCATATCATCTTCAAAGAGTGATATTTTTGTTTCCTCATTGCATATTCTAATTCCTTCAATTTGTTTTCCTTTGCTTATTGCTATAGCTAAAATTTCTAGTACCAAGTGGAATAATAGTAGTGATAATGGGCATCCTTGCTTCATCCCTGATCTTGTTGGAAAGGCTTATAGCTTATCTTCATTACAGGTAATGCTTACTGCTGATTTTAGATAGACTGCTTTTTATTTTAAGGAATGCTCCCTTTATTACTATACTTTCTCGTATTTTTAATACGAATGAGAGCTGTGTTTTATCAAAAGCTTTTCCAGCATCTATTGAGATAGTCATATGATTTCTGTTGGTTTTGTTATTGATATGATCAATTATGTTAGTAGTTTTCCTAATACTGTGCCAATCCTGCATTCCTGATGCAAGCACAGTTGGTCATAGTTGATAATCCTTACCGTATGCTACTGTAATTTCTTTGCTATTATTTTGTTTAAAAAATTGCATCAATATTGATTAGAGAAATTGATCTATCATTTTCCTTCTCTATTTTAGTTCTTCTTGGTTTAGCTATCAACACCACATTTATATTGTAAATGGGGTTTGGTAGGACTCTGTTTATTTTTCCAAATATTTTAAATAGCATTGGAATTAATTGTTCTTTGGATCTTTGGTAGAATTCACTTGTGAATACATCTGGCCCTGGAGATTATTTCTTAGGGAGTATATTAATGATGTGTTCAATTTCATTTTCTAGAATGGGATTATTCAGTTACCTCATCTGTTAATCTAGGCAACTTATATTTTTTTTATAAATACTCATTTATTTCACTCAGAGCGTCAGCTTTGCTGGCATATGTAATGAGGCAAAATAATTCCTAATGATTAATTTTTTCTCATTGGTGATGGTTTCACTCTTTTTATTTTTGATATTGGATATTTGATTTTCTTCTTTCACTTTTAATCAAATTAATCAATGATGTATACATTGTATTCCCTTCCCCATAAAACCAGCATCTGTATTTATTTTTAAGCTCAATAGTTTTTCGTCTTTTAATATTGTTAATCTTATCTTTGATTTTCAGGACTTCCAATTTAGTGCTCCACTGGAGATTTTTAATTTGTTATATTTATAGGGTTTTTAAGTTGCATTCCCAATTCATTGATCTGTTCTTTTTCTGTATTACTGATGTAATTATTTAAAGAAATCAAATTTCCTCTGAGTTTTACTTGGGCTACATTCCATAAATTTGGTATTTTGTCTCATTTTTGTCATTCTTTTAAGTGAAGTTATTGATTGTTTCTATGATTTGTTCTTTGACCCACTTATTCTTTAGGTTTATTTACTTTCCAATTAATTATGAATCTATCTTTGTTCAATATAATTTTTATTGCATTATGATCCCAAAAGAATATACTTACTATTCCTGCCTTTCTACCTTTAATTTTGAGGTTTTTATGCCCTGGTCAATTTTTGTATGTCATGTGTGCCACTGAGGAAAAAAAATAACAACTGTATTTTCCTTTCTGTTCTCATTCAGTTTTCTCCAAAAGTCTGTCATATCTAAATTTTCAAATATTATGTTTACCACCTTAGTTTCTTTCTTGTTATTCTGTGGTTGGATTTATTGAGTTCTGAGAAGGGACAGATGAGGTCCCCATACTTGATCTCTATTACTTAATTCCTCCTTTAAGAATTTGGATGCTATAGTACTTGGTGTACATATGTATTTAGTATTCATATTACTTCATTGTCTATGGTACCTTTCAGCAAAATGCTATTTCCTTCCTTAACATTTTTAATTTTATAGGTCTATTTTCTATAGGTCTATTTTTGCTTTTAGTTTGTCTGAGATCAAGATTGCTAATCATTTTATGTTTTTCTTTTATCTTCAGCTGAAGCATAATAGATTCTGCTCCAGTCCCTTACCTTTACCCTGTGTGTGTGTTGTTGCTTCAAGTGTACTTCTTGTAAACAACATAGTGTAGGATTCATTTTTTTTTTGATCCACTCAACTATCTGCTTCTGTTTTATAGGAGAGTTCATCCCATTCACATTCAGAGTTGTGATTACAAACTCTGTATTTCCTTCCATTCTATGTTTATTACTATTTGTCTTTTCTCTCTTTTCGCCCTTCCCCTCCTCACAAGTATCCTTATTCTGTCCTGATCTGCCCACCCTTCTGTCACTCCCCCAACCCCTTTACTTAATCACCTCTTCTCCTACTTTCCTGTCAGGTAAGATAGATTTCTATCTTCATCTGTTGTGTATTTTATTCCCTCTTTCAGCCGCTACTGATGGGAGTAGATTCAAGCAATGTTTGTCACCCAGCCTCCCAACTTGCCCTCCACTGTAATATGTCTTTCAACCCTCTTCATGTGAAATAATTTACCTTTCTTCTGCACCCAGTGTACTTTCTCTTTCTCATTCTTTAGTTATTTTTTATGCCATTCCCTCAAATTCATGCTATGCCCTTACCCTATGTTTGCATATATTCCTTCTAGCTGTAGTATTAGTGATTGGGTGTAGGGTGTGTAAAGTGAAGACTAGTACCTCTGGTATTAGGGCTACTGAACCATTTCAGGGCAACTTTCCACCTTTGCTGTTCACTGAATCCACCTAACTTTTACCTGTTGCTCCAAAAAGCTTTAGCATTCACAGCAGGCACACCCTGAGAAACTATTTCAGCAGATGGGCTAAACCAGATTTACGGTCAGTGAGGAGTCACAAATACACCCATGAGGTAGGGCAATATGTTCACCAAGACCATGAAGACTTCCTCTGGTGGAATGGGTGAATGAGAACAATTTGTTTCAATGACTATGCAGGCAGCTGAAGATGGCATTATGGAGTATTTACAACCTGGTTAGACTTCGAAGACACTAAGGTCATCCACAGCATCTTGAACTTTCAGTAGCTGTCTTTGCATTGTCCTGGCACTGGATTGTGCTGACACTGGAAGAAAGAATGAGGCCAATGACTTCATCCAACTCTGACTCACTTAAATTCAATTTATGCTTGAATCAAAAGACATCACCCATAACATTTTACCATTTTACTTATCTCAAATTCCTGTGATGACAGGCAAGTGATGAAGCAACAGGTGTGGAGATACTGGGAGCTGTAGTCACAACCTTGAACACAGGTGGCCCAGGCCAAAGGGCCTTCTCACTGGAAACAACAGTGGAATTTGACAGTCGCTTGAATATATGAACTGCCTTTTAAGGATCACATTGCTCACTTTAAGGTATGAGGAAGGGGCTAGAGAAGGTGCCCTAAAAATTGTCTGCTTACTCAAACATGGTCTGTTTACTGCAGCAGGGAGGGATCCAACTCTGGGGTTGAAACAAAAAATATGCACAAAACCTTCTACAAATATGATTTCACTCACTATTGGTTCATGGAATGTGTGCACGCTTACCAACAACACAAAATCCAGATCTGAAAGATGAATGGCTCTTGCTGTGGGAGAATTCAGCAGGTATCATATCCAAATAGCAACCCTGAGTGTGAAACAAGATGGATAAATGAAGGTCCGCTTACATTTGTAGCTGGATGCACATTTTTATGAAGCCGTCACAGGGAAGTGGAATGCTGTGAAGTTGATGTAGTTTTCTAGTCAGAACTAATCTAATCAGTAAGCTTGTATGCCTATCAAAAGGAGTGGATGACAGACTCATGGCAATGTAATTTCCACTTGCAGGAAAATGTCAAATGACCACCATCAGTGCCTATGCTCCCACCATGACAAAAACCCTGATGATATCAAAGAAAAATGTTATAAAAACCTGAAGACCACCATCTTCAATGTACTAAAAGATGACAAGCTTATAATTCTGGGAGACTTTAATGCTACAGTAAGCTCAGACTACCAGACATAGCAAAAAGTCCTTGGGGGGAATGCAGGTGGAAACAGCAACAGCAATGGTCACTAACCACCAAAGTCTTGTGCATCTCATGACCTTCTCATAACCAACATTATCTTCTGTTTACCAATATGCAATAAAATTCCATGGATGCATTCTCACAGTAAACATTTACTTTTAATAAACTGTGTGAGTGTAAGGAGAAAGGACAACCAGGATGTCAGAGAATGAAGACAATGCGTGGTACAGAGTGCTGGGCTGATCATAGACTAAGCTTTTCCAATTTAATATTCACATTCAAAAAAAGTGGTGACCTCAATGCAAAATAACTACCAGAATTATTAATGTAAAGAGATCTGGAACAGTATATTGCTAAGTTGGAGAGAAAGTTAAGCCAACACAAAATTGGCAATAGTGGAACAGAAAAGGAATAAGTAGTTTTCAGAAATTTATTGTACAGTACTGCACTGTTCATCTTGGTCAGAACACTCGAACATCAAGACTGGTTTGAAGAAAATGATGAGGAAATTCAGAAGTTGCTATATGAGAACTCCACAAGTTTACCAGTAGAACAGTTCATCCACTTCTAAGAAGGCAGCATTTAATTTCATCAAAAAGTACAAGAGAAAGTACAAGAGAAGTTTAGAGAGATGCAGGATTCTTGGCTCAGTAAAAAGGTGGATGAAATTCAGTTTTATGCTGATAATAAAAACCCAAAGTGCTTTTTTGATGCCCTGGAGGTTATTTATGGGTCTATGGTGTATCTAAACTACTCAGTGCTGATGGAGGCACATTGATTAGTAGTAAGGATATTATCTTGGAGACATGGACTGAACACTTTCATAGTGTTCTCAATAGATTATCATCCATCAATGCTAAAGTCATTCACCATTTATCTCAGGTTTAAGTTGATCCCTCCCTGGCTAAAAATTCCAACTGTAGAAGTTTTGAGTGTCATTAGGTTCATTTTGTGTGGCAAAGCACCTGGTGCTGATCGTATTCCAGTTGAGATTTATAAGGTGGGGGATCCATTGCTCATAGAAAACCTGACTGAAATTATCCAGTTTGTATGGCGAGAGGAGATTGTCTGCCAGGAGTTCAAGGACATATCCATTGTCCATCTCTGTAAAGGTAAAGGAAATAGATTGTCCTGTGACCATCACAGGGAGGTCTCTCTCTCTCTCTCTCTCTCTCTCTCTCTCTCTCTCTCTCTCTCTCTCTCTCTCTCTCTCTCTCTCTCTCTCTCTCTCATTGCTGACAAGATTCTTGCCAGAGTTCTCTTTAATAGGCTGATCCTTCACTTATAATATGGTCATCTACCCGAGAGCCAATGTGACTTCTGAAAGGTATAAGGAATAGCCTACATGGTGTTTGCTGCTTGACAAATCCAGGAGAAATGCCAAGAGCAGAACATATGTCTGCACACAATGTTTGTAGATTTGACCAAGGCCTTTGATACAGTCAGTCATTAAGGCTTATGGAAAATTATTTCAAAATTTGGTTGCCCAGAAAAGTTCATTAATATTGTATGTCAATTTCACAATGGCATGCTTGCCAGTATTCTGGATGATGAAAGATACTCTCACACTTGCCAAGTCATCAGTGGATTGAAACAATGCTGTATGATTCTCCTAAGTTTTATAGAATAATACTTCAGCCATGTTGTCAAGCACCTTCAATGAGGATGGACATGGCACCAAGGTCAACTACTATACTGATGGCAAATTCTTTAATGTGGAAGGAGTATCAGTGACTGATTTTTGGTTTGCAGATAATTGTACACTGAATGCAGCCTCTGAAGTTGAGATGCAACAAAAATATGGAGAGTTTCTCTGTTGTTTGTGCTAATTTTGACCTAACAATTTAAATCAAGAAAACACAAGTACTCCATCAGCAAGCACCACATCACTCAAACATGAAACTATTGGTTACAGCAAATGGAGAAGCTTTGAATGTTGTGGATAAGTTCATTTACCTTGGCAGTATATTTGCTAGGGATGTACACATTCATGATGAAGTTGATACATGCATTGTCAGAACCAGCTCAGTGTTTGGGAGGCTCCAAAGGAAAGTGTGAGAGAGAAGACTTATTAGACTGCCTATTAAACTGAAGGTCTACAGAGTCATTGTGCTGACCTCATCGTTGTAAGTCTGTGAAACCTGGACAGTATACCAGCACCACACTGAATTGCTTTCATTGGAATTGTCTTGGGAAGATTCTATAGATCACCTAAGTGAGGTCCTTCTTCAAACTAAGTAGCCAAGTATTCAAGCTCTATTGCAGAGAGTACAACTAAAATGGACTGACCACATTGTTCGACTGCCAAATGTCCACTTGCCTGACCACATGGTGGTCAGAGGAAATGATAGAAGTACACTCTCAAGGTCTCCCTTAAGAACTTTAGAATTGATTGTGTGACATGGGAGACACTGCCACAGGACTGCCCAACATGACATGTCCTCATCAATGAAGGTACTGTGCATTAGAAACAGACTAGAATTGAAGTAGCTCAAAAGAAACAGAGATATGCAAATTAGAGAGACTACCCCACATGTTCACACAAACTATTTGTGCCCAACCTATGTTAGAGCATTCTTATGTCATTGGTTGTTGTCCTTCGTCTTCGAAGAGGAACAAAATGACATCACCATGATAAAATGAAATTTCAGTGTGTCTGACTGTGGCTGATCAGACCAATATGAGCTCAGAATGCTGTACCACAGGTTGGACACAGATAGTCCATGTGAATATTTGAGGTGGATATCCCAAATTTGTGCATCCTGCATTTACTTTGCCCTGTCTCAATTCTGCTTTGGTCAAAGAGCACAGTACTCTTTCTGATGTGGGCATGCCATGCTGAGAGGTCCTGTGCCAGTGTCTCCCATATTGCACAGTCAAATCTTAGGTCATATTGGCCTAATCAGTCACATTGTAACTTGCCTCTAACATAGTGATGTCATTTCGGTCCTCTTTGAGAATGAAGGTCAACAAACAATCATTAGTTATAAAATTTTCAAGAATTTCAAGTATCATCTTCCCATGTGGAAATGTAAATAATTTGGTTCTATTGAATCTCTTATATTCCCCCCCCCCCCCCCGGCCCTCCTTTTTTTTTTATTACCTATTTGTGCTTCTCTTGGGTCTTCATACTGGAGATCAAAGTTTTTGGTTTAAAGTCTGGTCTTCTTATGAAAACTTGAAGTTCTTCTATTTCACTGAATGACCATTTTTTCTCTCGATATAGTATGCTTAATTTTGCAGAAAAGTGATTCTTGGTTATAGTCTTAATGCAGAGTATGTGGGAGGCACCAGTGCAGACATGGCTATAGCAGACCTAGAAAGTTGCCCAATGAGCTGAATCTCCAGAGGCAGTTCAGATTCCCAAACACCTCAGCACAGGGTGGGATTCCAGCAGATCTGGGTGAGAGAGAAGCACAGGGCTCATGGCAGATACTCCCCAGGCTACCAGTCCACAGATGAAATGTTTGAAAGTCACCTACTTGAACTTCCAGGAAGCCAAGATGGCAAAGTAAATTGTAAGTGCTCTCACCCTCTATTATTAACCTCGAAAAACTCAGAGAATATTGACCCAGGAAAAATCCTGGAATAGTGAAGTAGAGTCATGAGGCAATGGCATATTTTATATTTTCTACTATTCGTTACTACTTCAAAAATACTGTTTATGCCTTTGTGGAACACTACTTGCTGCTTAGGAGGAGCTCTACAAAGAAGAGCTCTGTGATCTTAGAACCACTAGATGTAAAATTAAAAGAGTCCTAAAGCCCTGAAAGATTAACCAAGATCATCCAACTAGAATTACCCATACAAGTTTTTCAAAGAAATTTCAAACTTTTCATAAACTATCTAACTTCTATTGTTCCAGTCTTCTTACACCTTATTATGTGCCACTCATTCTTTGATCTGATGACACTGGTCTTTTTGCTAATCCACCAAAAAGATATTTCATCTATCAGTTCCAGACACTTTCTCTGAGTGTTCTAAATAATCAGAATGTTCTACTTCTCAACTCTAGCTACTGATCTTCCTAAATTCCTTAAAATACCCAATAAAATCTTATTTTCTACAGGAAAATTTTCCCAGCCCCTATTACTTCCAATACCTTCTTCCCTTTTTTTTTTATTTTCTGTTTGTCTTGTATATAGATTACTTGTAAATATTGCCTGCTTGTTGTCTCCCAATAAGATTTTGATCTCCTTCAGAGAAGTTCCCCTACCACTTAGCATGATACCTGGCACATAGCAGGCAATAACAAAAGTTTATCAACTGACAAATTCACTCATTTACTTTTTGAGAAGCTACAGAAATTAATTTGAGAAAATAAATCTTTTGTTTCTAACATTTTAAAAACCAACTGGTCAGTAATTAGTTTTATAAATGCATTCAGACATTTGCAAAATAAATTGAGATTTTGCTAATTTCACCTTTTTGTTTGGTGCCAATCAATTTGTATGCTTCTCTTTCCTTCTTCTCCTATTCAGTTTCCCCTATCTACCTCATCAATTCATGGTATAGAAAACATTATCCTGATAACGTGTCTCTGAATACACTTGAGAGGCTGATACCCAGCTTAGAGTAGAAAGAATCAAATGAAAGGAAAAGTGTGAAGAATTGGAAGAGCTTTCCACCATTTCATATGTTGCATTTTCTCAATTTGACTCATTTTATTAGATCTTTGTATAATATATTTGGAGTTGGAAGAGACCTTAGAGGTCAATGAATCTTAACTTCATGCCACAGATAAAAAAAAAGCAAAGCCATATATTATTATCATAAATATCTTTGTTATAAGTAATAGTGACTATGGAATTCAAATCCATATTCTCATGTCAAATCTAAGACTTTTTCACCTGTCCTACTCTGCCTCTTAGGACATGTCATGGATTCCCCACCACATAACATCACAATTGTGCAGTGATGAACTTATAGTTAGAAGAACATGGTTCAAATCATTGCCTTGCCACTTACAAACTTGGGCAAATGATTTCTGTTCTCTGGGATTCATATTCCTCTTCTGTAATACAAGGTAGTTAGATGAGAATCTATGGAATGATGCAATGGCTAGATGATTCTCTAATTCCTTTTTGGAGTGAAATCTATAATTGAAATATCTATATAAGAAGAAGTATCAATTTATTTTTGTCCCAGTCATGCTCTTGGTATCCTCAATTGATTTCCCTGCACTCTGCATATCACAGGGAATGAAACTGGATTGACATTTGTAAGAATACTTTTCACTTCAATGCATTCTTCTCAATATACTATTTACCAATGCAGATTACCAAGTGTCTCTACCTTATTAGTTGGGTGATGGTCTTCATCAATCATAATTTAATGCCTGGAATGACCAAAGAAGTCATTGCTAATAATCATTTAATTTTATAAATGCGGAAACTGAGACCTAGAGAGGGTGACTTGTCCAGGGTCACACAACTGTTACCTAAAGTGTGATTTTAACACAGGCCTTCAAAATAAAACTCAAGTGCTCTATGCACTATTCCATGTTCAGAAAAAGCATAAGCTCATGGACAATCTATCAGTAAAAACTGATTTTATGATCAGTTCTTTTGGTTGATGTCACAGTTATGAAATTCTTAAATAATCACATCCATATATTTGTACTAGGTGTTAATTACAGTGTTTTTCATGATGTTACAGCATCTTATGCAATTATACAAGCTCTGATTTATTAAGATGAATAGCTTATCTGGCAATTTTACTGAAACATTAATGAGCTAATTTGAGTTGTTACTTAATTTACACAGTCTGTCCATTAAGTGACTTTCACGGCTATGCATTCCATGACTTTATCTCATTATTATAAAGAATGAAAGAGAAAGGTTTTCTCCAAACTCCTGCAGTTTAGGAATGTACATAAATATACTGTCAAACCCATACCTTGGGAGAATTGTGGAAGAGATGATGTTTGGACAGTTAGCGACACTATTTTCATCATCTGATCTTCCCTTTCAACAATCCACACTCCAATCCAACTGGTATATTATATTTTGATTTTACCATCTTCAGACCAGCTTTTCTGGAAAATCAACTTTCATATTAAAAGTAGCTACATAGTATACTTAAAACACAAGGTAGAAAGGGTATTAGGGAAGGGAAAAAATTAGTTACACAATTAAATATTTTTTAAATTGAGATTGTTTTGTAGGCTAGATGATCTATATGAATCAATAAGATTTAGCTGCCAATAAATTAAGCTACATTAAGAGAGGCATACTGTCCAGAAAAAAGGAGGTACTTCTTGGTTTCAATAACCTCTGCCCAGCTTCAGCCCCATATGGAGTATTTATATCAAGTCCTCGGCCCACCATTTAAAAAGGTCATTGTGAAGCTGGGACATTCTACATGAAGGTAGCAGTTAAAGGAACTGGATAATTTAATATGGAAAAAAAAGAATGACAAAAATATAAAAGCCAATATAATCAAACAGGTATTTATTAAGTGCCTAATTTGTGTATGGTACAAATTATTCAATCATTTTTTTTTTGTTGTTGTTGCTCTTTTGTTTTATGCTTTATTTAGTTGTTTTTATTCCCCCATGGGTATACAAAGACCAATAAAAATAGTCCGTATAACTAAGAACTTCTTAAAAATGAAATGAAGTAGATCATTTTGTGAATTACTTTTGTTTATACATCCCAGGCTGTTTCATCTCCTCCTATTAAGAAAATCATCTTTGAGACAAAGAAATGCAATTAAGTAAAAATATCTAATACTGTAAATACAAATCACAATACACGAAATATTATGTACATTAGTAGACCATTGTCTTTCTCTCATGAGGGATCTGGTATGTTGCATCACCTTTTCTCTCAAATTGTTACAGTTTTTTTTTTTTATTTGCTCAGCACTTGAAATTCTTTTATTGGTCTTCTAATTTGCATTGTTGGAATCATCATTGTTCTCTTGATTCTACTTCTTTTTCCTCTTCATTGGATCAGACAGATCTTTTAATGTTTCTGAGTTCTTCGTATTTTCCATTTCTTACCACACAATAATATACCATTATAATTGCATATTTCTTCAGCCTTTCCTCAATGTACAGCTATATTTTTCCAGATTTGTTTGGTATTTGTTTTCTGTTTGTTTGTTTTTTTGTTTTTTACCACAAATAGTGTTTCTGTGAACATCTTAGTATATATTATAATTGTTTCTAACTCTGACTTTCTCTGATGTATATCCCTAAAAAGTAGAATGAGTGTCATAGATTATTCAGTTTTCTGCATAATTCCATACTGTTATCTAGGGTGTCCAGCCTATTTTTCAACTATAACAATAATACATTAGTATGCCTGCCTTTCCAGTCTCTCCAGTGTTGATTGTTCCTATCTTTTTTATCATTGTCAGTTTTCATTGTGTGATACAAAACCTCAGAATTGTTTTAATGACAATTTCTCTTAATGATCTGTAATATGCTTTCATACCATTTATAGTTTGCAACTCATCCTAAGTAGCTTCATTCTTCTACAGGCATAAATATGTAAGGAAAAATAGCGCATTTATGAAATCACATATTTGAATGGCCATGATGTGCTTCAGGCTATTCTGAAAGGTGTTATTTTTGTTCAATCTTTTTCAGTCATGTTGAATCCCTTAGTAAAGATACTTAAATGGTTTTCTGTTTCCTTCTCCAGCTCATTTTGCAGATGAGGAAACTGAGGCAAGCAGGGCAAAGTAACTTGCCCAAGGTCACACAGCTGGTAAGTGTTTGAGGCCAGATTTGAACTCAGAAAGACAAATCTTTCTAACTTCAAGCCCAACTGCACCACCTAGCTCTCTCAACTCTCAAAGGCAGTATGCTTTATCTTCCTGGAAATATCTAAATACAGTCTAAATCATCATCATCAATCATGAAAGTTATAAGAAGACTTCTGGATTTGGTGTAGACCAGAATACATTTGTTAGGTCCTTTCAATCCTGAGAGTGTATGGATCTGTGATACTTAGAAATGGGTTCCATTTTCAGCTCACTACTAATAAACTTGTGATCTTGTTTGAGTCATATTTCTCCTTGTTATTGCAAATTGTGAATCAGGATTACACACAGTCATCTTTCATTCACCTTTTTCTGATGTTAATATGAAACAGACATAAAAATGAAACTATGAATAATAATAAATATTTATATCATACTTTCTATGTTTCAAGCACTATTATAAATGCTTTACAATAATTATCTCATTTGATTCTCATGACTCTGTGAGGTGGATACTATTATTATCCTCATTTTACAGATACAGAAACTGAAATAGACAGAGGTCTAGTCACTTACACAGGGTCACACAGCAAGTAAATGTCTGAGGCCATATTTGGACTAAGGTTTTCCTGACTATTCTATCCAAAAATTATTAAAAGAAATATATAATCAAACTAGCTTGGAAATATGTAAGTGATTTGGGAGATGTCACTTTCCTTCTTTGGAATTTATTTTTCATAATGTTTAAAACGAGAGAGGGTGAGTGGAGAGTGGACAATTTACAAATTACCTTCTGGTACTGACATCTTATGAGTCTACAGTCTAAATACTTGTGGGGGAGATAATTTGCTATTACTGTGTTTTTCCTCCACTGAAATTAAACTGATTAAAATCTCTAGTTAAAAAAAAAAAAACAAAAAGAAAATCAGTCTTCCACCATTAGTTAATCAATGCATTAGCTCCTGCAGCCAAGTTATAAACCCCATCTTGACAATAAATAGAATTATTCAAGATACCTAGCATGTAACGTAAGCATCACATAATTATCTCAGCTTCCAAATTAGTTTGAAAATGGATCCTCATTGTCTTTCAGTAGTGAGTCAAATTGATTCTACACCCCAACTGGCAAACCTCAAATAGACCTTTTCATTCTGCCTCTTCTGGTGGGGCTCTGTGATACTAACCCCCTGCTGCATGAATGATGTGGGAAATGGACTGTGCTGTCTCTGCTAAATAACCTAGAGGTACCTTATGGAAAAGATGTAAACAGTGAGCATGGGGAGTAAGTCTGACTCCACAGCATGCAGCTGGTTCAGTTTCTAATACAGGGCAAAACTACTTCAATTTTCCCAGTGCCTAAGCTGTACGAAAATGTCTCAGTAACTTGACAGAAAAGAAGAGCTTTCTAATCAAGAATGGCCTGGGGCAAAACTATTAAGTGTGAGGAATTAGCCTTAAACACACAATTCTGGACCTTTCCTTCCCTCTTTGGGAATATTCCCTCAGGTGGGCATATTTATTGTCTCCTTCTTCTTCTATAGCATAATCTATTCTCAAATGCTAAAGCCACACTGGAGGAGTGACAACTAGAAAGTAAAACAGACTGATATGAAGGAGCAGAAAAATTCTAGACAGAGAATAAAGAGTTCAGGGTTCTAATCCTGATCTATAAAGGACTGTATCTTTAGGCATGTTACTGCTTTCTGAATTGATAAAAACAAACAAACAAATAAAAACTAGGAAAAGGTGACGGCTGATACTTTTTTTAAGAAATGGCATTGGAAGTAGAATGTTGGTCTTCAATTCAGGAATACTTAAGTAATAAATCCAGCCTCAGAAACTTACTAATTACATGACATAGGGCAGATCAATTTTATCTCTTTTAGAATCATTTTCTTCATCTATTAAAATAGGGATAATACTACCACCTACCTCACGATCAAAATCAAATTAGCCAATACATATGGAGTACTTTGAAAAATTTAAGCCACTACCTAAATGCTAGTTTTATTATGAAACATATGTAATTCTATGACTCTACTCAATGATTCGGAACATGTTCCATTATCTGTAAAATCAGAATGCTAAACTAGATCTCTCTGAAGTCCTTTACAATTGTAATTCTTGTAATAGAGTGGTGCTTTGAATCTTTTCCAGTTCCTTACATTCTTGATTCTATGACAGTTATTCTCTCAAGGAGTATCACATTTTAATAAAGATCACTGCTAAACTTTAAGGAGGATAGACACCTTGATGTTGATTTCAAAAAAATGCAGGACTAAAGTTAGCAATTCAACTCCACCTCTGCTGAGCTGATGGACAAACTTCCAGGGCAATAATGGTGTCAAACTCTAATAGAAACAGGAGTCACTAAAACATTAGGAGCCCTGTGGGCTGCATATTGACTTAGTTTTAAATGTAACATTACCTGTTTTATTTTATTTTATTAAATATGCCCCAAGTACATTTTAATCTGGTTTGAACCATGCTCAGGAGTATTATGAGCTGGAGAGAGCCCTCAATCCATGTATCTGATACTTGGTGCAAGGCACATGTACTAACTCAGAGGGGAGATCGAGAGATGAAAGTTGAAAGAAATACACTCACATAAATCTGAATTGTAAATGGAACTAAAAGAGGAAGTCACCCTGGGAGGAAATTGAATCCAATCAAAAAAACAGACTATTACCTGAGGTCTTTTGTTGGGCTGACAGGGTACAGTTATGAATCTGACTCACAAATAGAACATAAACAACCTTGAAGTTATAGGACAGATGAAAGGAAAGCTGCAAAAATTACCTGGCTGGAAAACATTCACCTAACCGTTATAATATAATGGTAAAGCCTAATGTGTTAGTATCCACCTACTGGGGACACAACAGAAGGCAAATAATTAAGCAAGCAACCAAGCAGATAGTATTGCTAACTTTAGGGGGAAAGAGGAAGGGGAGATGGTAGATGAAGCTTTTAAAACAGATAATTATTTCATTTGAGAAACAACAATGAAAGTGTGTGTTATGCAGCCTATCAGTATATTCCCTCTCTCATCAGTAACATGATAATTTGGAGGCAAATGTGCTTCTATGTGTTGATTCTTTATTTTTCCTATTTGATTTTTTGAGTTCTGTTTTAAGAAATATTATTTTTTGGTAATGTGATGTGCTTTATTTTGACTTGATCCAGAAGATTCAACTAAAATAAGGGCTGTAACCTAATAATTGTTAGATAAGGATATATATATATATATGTATGTATGTATATACAGAGAAAGAGAGAGAGAGAGAGAGAGAGAGAGAGAGAGAGAGAGAGAGAGAGAGAGAGAGAGAGAGAGAGAGATGAGTAAGTTTTTCATGCCATGGACCTAGTAATTGCCACTTTGTGTCAGGGTGGGTCAGTAAGAAGAGTTGTAGGTGCTATGTAATCTAAAGGAGTAATAAAATAACTAACTTAGCCCTGGAAGAGACCTTAGGCGACATGTAGTCCAACTTCCCAATTTTTACAAATAAAGAAACAAATAAGTTCTTTGCTTATGTCCCCACAGCTACTATGTGTCAGTGGTAGAATTTGAATCCTTGATCACTGACACACTTCATTTTTCCTGGCTCCATGTGAGTACTGTGACTTCTGATAGGATGGTTTCTTGAGCAGTTCTTAATTATATCACATAGGTGGTTGACTATAGATGAAAAAAAAAAATAAAACAGTTCTTCACCTAAGATCTTAGATGGTAAATTTGGTCTCACATTCATTGAAGAAACTATAATGACAATCATATGATCACAGATTTACAAATGAGAAGAAACCACAAAGGATCTACACTCCAATTCCTTCATTTTAAAGATAGGAAAGTGAGGCCTAGGAAGATTAAATGTACTGGCTCCAGGTGACAGAGATAGTAAGCATCAGTGGTAAGTATCTGAACCTTGATATTCTGATCCGATCCAGAGTTCTTTCCACTGTATCATAACGTCCACAAAAATAACCCATGGATAGGAAGACCAAATAGTAACCATCAGGAGCTACAGCAAAAGAATCATTGCCTACCATCTTTTGTTGGTTCCCTTCTATGATATTTTTTTCCAAATTATTTTTATTGGTAAAAAAATCTCATTGTTATCCTATAAACACATTATTGAGAATAAGTTCAAGTAATCAGTTAACCTACCATAACTTTGAAAGCTTGGGTCTGAAGATAAGCGTATTAGGTGAAAAAAAAAAAGTAAAGGAGAAGTAGGTTCCAAGTATGGGAATATTACTGAGAAGAAAAGAACGAGCCAGGTGCAATAGAAATTTCTGGGCATCTAAGACATGATAAAATACTAGGTACCTAAAGTGGGTCAGTATTGGGAACATGGATAGATGGCACTAGATAAAAATAATTGGTAGAGGTTAAGTACAATTTTGTTAAAGGGTATAACTAAATATTTGCACAACAAAATTTTAAAAAATTATTCCTATAAATCACATCATACAATATATCCAACTAGTCAGTTCATGCATTCTAAAAGGAAATTACCTTGTTGCTTAGACCATGATTAAGAAATGAAACTAGCTGCTATATGTACTAGATTTCCCCTTTATTATGTAGTACAGTAAGCCATTGAAAAATAAGGGAAAAAAATATTCATTTCTTAGTAGAAAGGAAGAAAAATCTCTTTTAGACATAGAAAGTAATTATTTTGTTCTCCAGGCTATCAAAACACTGAGATTCAAGTCTTAGTTCTATTTAGGAGATTCCACTACCCTTTACCTGTGTGAAAAATAATCTAGTTTGTTTTCTTTTTAACACTGTTGTTGTCAATGTTGTTTTTCCCCCCACAGAATTTCACCTGCAATTGGTATCTACAAATTATTTATTCATTCCAGATGAACACTGGAAGTGGCAACACATTTTTATTTTTTCTGTTGAAAACTATTTACTTGAATCATTTGGAAAAATAATTTAAAGTTGCCTTGGTCTATACCTACTGAAATCCATGGCCAAGAGGCCCTCTTGAAAGATTCACTCATTTGAGAAGCACTTACTAAGTACTTATTATATAACAGGAGCTGTGTTAGGTTCCAGGCTCCTATGTCCTCCTATTCATATTAAGCGGCACAGAACAATCAACCAGCAGATATTTATTTAAAGTGCTGAGGTCACATAAGCAACAATATTGTAGACTAGACTCTTATCCTCAAGACCTCCCCAAAAATCTCCAAAACAAAATTATGCACCAAAGATAAACCGGCATCATCTGTCTCCATGGATACCCAGAATCCAAGTGAAAGTTAAAAAACAAACCAGGAACTGATACTCAGTCTTCCTGAGCTCACTCAGGAATTTTCTATTTTCTCCTATATTACTAGTATTGAGGTTGCACTAGCAGACTTGGGAATATGAGACAGTCCTATATCAAATACCACCCCATCCCTCCCTGGTTCTCCTTCAAATTTCTAGTTCGGTGGAGACCTTGGCTGTAGGCTATAGAAGTTCACTCCAGTCTTGAAATCCATTATAGCCACAGTTGTTCAGAAACAAAACCCTCCTAGAACTGGTGACCTGGAATCACCAGCACAGCAAAATTCTGAACCATCTTTCCATGCCAGAGAACTAAGGAACAGAGGGAAAGCAATGGTTTACTAGACCATGACACTGTGCTTATGGGGAGCTGTGCAGCATTCCACAAAGCTTGAGAGAAAGAGCATGGGATCTATCTAGGATCAGTTATAACAAAGAAAAAGTTAGAAAGGAGGCTGAGATACTTTGAGATACATCTCCCATTGAAACCATAGTCAGAGGGGAAGGAATTAGGGAGTGAGTGATAAGGAAAATAAAAAGGGAAACTGAAAGTACCAACTATTTGAGAAAGAAGAAAAGTCTATGGTCTTTAAACTAAGCAGATAAATCAACATAAAAAATAGTAATAGAAGGAAATGTGGTTTCCAGGTCCAGTTAACAAATTCAGCTATCTATGAATACTGAAAAATAAAAAAAAAAGACCAATATTTGATGATAAAGACACTCTGAAGAATTTGGAAATATGGAACCACAGTATGCTATTGCTACATAGTTTAAAAGAGAAATGCTAATAAGATCAGAATTTTTGTAAAGATACAAAAGGGAGAAATAAGCTGAAAATCCAAATGCAAAAACAAGAAATCGAAGGATGATCTAGAAAAAGAGAAGCAAAAACAATAACATTAATAGAAAATATGTCCATTATGCAATCAAAATATATCAGCCTCCAAAACAGATTGAAGAAGACAATGCAAGGATTATTCTGGAAGTGAGGTTAATGGAAAATGGAAATGCAAGGATAAAATTCTACAATGTTGTGTTATTGTGTTTGTCCTTCATTCTTGAAGAGTACCATGATGTCAAGATAATGACATGACTTGCAGTTGACTTTGATTTGAGTGAGTGAGGGCTGTGCAAGGTCACCAACCCCACTTTCTCCTCCACGGCCATCTGGGTCCAGTGCCTTAGTATTCATCAGAATGACTGGAGACAGCCCAGGATGCAATGGGAGACCCTGACCCTTTTAGGCTAAGGTCTTCTCACTTTCTCACTTTGAGTGAGATATGCCCATTCAATGAATAGGCTTCTTTAAGTAGTTACTCAAGGGATGGTACCTTTAATAAAAAAAAAAAAAATCAAACTAGAAGGGGAAGACCTTCAGGATTCCTGGGTAAAAGAGAAACAGTTAATATTTAGTATTTACATTCACTTTATTCTAGGTGAGTGAGGACCTGTTGTCCAGTCTATGAGCTCCAGAGTGAATAAAGTTTAAGGCTTGGTCTTTGAGCAAGAAATCTAGTCAGCAACCCCAAAGGCAAAAAGATAGCTTTTGGCCGTGGAATTGTACCTTCTCTGGGTAGAGCAACCTAGGAGAGAAGGGGAAGGGAGGGGACATGAGGAAAGGAGGGGAGGTGAGGAGGGGAGGGGAGGAGGGGAGGGGAGGGGAGGGAAAGGGAGGAGAGAAGAGGAGACCAAGATACAATGATGACATGACTTGCAATTGACTTTGATTTCAATAATGTAGTTGAAGAAAACACCTAGAATGGAGAATCTATAATGGAAACCTTGGAAGGTTTAATTGAATAAAGAATATAGAGAAAAGGGAAAGGGACCAGATAATAATAGAGGTCATGAACCAGAAATTCACAGTGCCCTTGGTAGCCATGAATATCGCAGTGCAATTCAGAATAGCAAAATACAACAGATTCCTCTTGGAAAGCAGAACCAAAACATTTATTCAGACACCAGAAAACCAAATCCATCACAATAACAAAAATCTATACACCATAGCAAGGCAGAGGACAACACCAGCCCCAAGCCTTCCCCCTGCTAGGCTTCCCACAAACCAGCTCCGTTAGACAAAACAAAAGAGGCTCTCCTTGAACAAATCACAAACAAGGCTTCCTTAAACAAAATGTCCTTCTCACACTCACAGGCAGCTGTGAGCTTGCCTATATCCTTCTGTTCTTACTACTCTCAAGACTAACTTTTTCTTAGCTCTGTTCTAGCCCCACTCTTTTCTGTTCTACCCATTCAGTAAACTCCTCCCACCATAAACTACTCAGTCTTCCATGTGACCCAGGCAGGCCACATGAGCCTATTCATTAATATAAAAGATCTCCTTATTTAAATTACCATTATATGCAGCCCCAAGATCTTTCATACTCATTACCTAGATCAGGTTCTGTGGGGCAACTGGTTATCAACAGAATTGTCAGAGGGATAACAGAAAATAGGCGTATAAAACAACATCTTAGGCAACATATTAATAGAACTTTACAGTTTAACTTTCCAATAATATTCACAATAGAACTTCACAAAATAAGCACATAACATAGTATCTTGGGGTGGGGCTTGAGCAAAAGCATCCCATCATTACCCCAGAACAAATGGGGCCCACTCTTGGGGTAAGAGACGAAGGTCTCTTCTTCCCTAGCTACTTCCTGCTGAAATTGTATGTAGAGTTGTGCATCAGACAAGGGGTGACATCCAGTTTAAGCAGTCAGGCATGTGCAGGTAGAGGGTATTGAGCCTGCAGAAAACAAATCTGACAAAAACGATGGACAAAAAGTCAAAAAGGAATATGGAGACAATAACCAGAAGCAGGGTAGATATAGTTTTGGCCGTGCTTCTGGAGTCCTTGAATCCACCATCACAGCCTCATTCACTGCTGTTTACTGTTTTCTAACTTGCAGTTTGGGGGTTGTCATTCTGGCTAGAGGTACACACTCTTTAATCTGAGCTGAGGGCTGGCCAACTTCCCATTCTCCTTGCAGGTATGATGAATGTTTCAGGAGGATCTGCAGGGGGCAGTTCTCGTCTCCCTTCTCAGTCTAAAATCAAGCCTCTTTCCTTGCTACATTCTATGTAGTTCATTAGTTGGGATGCCATCTACCCCTTCTCTCAATTTCAGAGTGCAGTAGGTTTAAGGTTTTGGGCAAGGAAAAGACAGACAGGACAGAAAAGGACCGGAAAGGAGAGGAAAGGAGAGGAGAGGAGAGAGGAGAGGAGAGGAGAGGAGAGGAGAGGAGAGGAGAGGAGAGGAGAGGAGAGGAGAGGAGAGGAGAGGAGAGGAGAGGAACTAACCAGTAAAACCCAGTCAGCTGGGTGTCTTCTGGTCATCCAAATTTACCTTCCTTTGGAGAGGAGAAGGAAGGGGAGAGGGAGGCAGACAGGAGAGAAGGAGCTGAGTTACCCAGCTAGATGGGTCCCCATGAATTGAAGAAGGAAATGGTAAGCCATTCTAGTATCTCTGCCTAGAAAACCTTAAATAGGGTCATGAAAAGTCAGACATGACTGAAATGACTCAACAGTAACAAAAAAGGTTGGAATGAAAGGGAATAGCACTTCAAACCACAGTATGAAGCAGCATTCATCAATGCTAGTTTGAACTAGCTAAAACATTAGAAAAGTAGATCAATGACAAAACAGACAAGGGCAAAATAGAAATAACGGAACCTAATAATCCAGTTTTAGATAAACCCAATATTATAAATTATTCAGAAAAGAATTTCCTCTTTGATAAGTATGGAAAAGAACCTGAAAAGTATGCTGGCAGATTCAACTTTGATAAATACGATATTCTATAATAAATTCAAAATGTGTATATGACTTGAATATTAAAGATTACATACCTTTTACATATAAGGGTAAGAGATAACTTTTTAAACTAACAAGTATAGATCATTTTGATGACTTTAAATTGAAACATTTCTGCACAAATAAAGTTAATGGATCTAGGATAGGAAAGTTGTTTATTGGAAAAAAAAAAAATCTTTTTCTAATGAGACCCTGCCTAAGGGCTCCTCTGGACACCCCTGGCTTTAGAGTGATTTTCAGTAGTAAAGGTTGCTGGTTCCTGCCCAGCCTGATGTCTTTCATTTTCTTGGCCTCATTAAAGGGGCCATGCCCTGGCTACTTCTTAAACAGGCTTATTCAATGAATGGGCATTGCCTCACCCTAAGTGAGTACCTGCAAAGAGCTTGGCCTAAAGGGTCCAAGGTCTCCCATTGCATCCTGGGTCATCTCCTGTCATCCTGAGGAATATCAGGTCACTGGATTCAAATGACTCTGGAGGGGAAGTGAGGCTGGTGACCTGCACAGACCTCCCTCACTCAAAACAGAGTCAAGTGCAAGTCATGTCATCATTTCTCTAATGGCATGGTCTTCTTCAGCAATGAAGGACAAACACACCCCTGCTCTCAATAGATCAGTAGAAAATTATTTTCTTGTCATTCTGTTCTGACTTTGAATCCACTGGCTATTCAATCCTCTCTCGAGGAAATTTATCTTCTTCACTGATTCTCAACATCCAAGGTACTAATGATTCTCCCATCCTTTGGGTAAACTGACTCAAAATATCTGTGACCTCCTGCTGGGTAAAACCCTCAATTACCTCCCTCCCTCCCTTAGGACCCCCTGATTCTCCTGCTTCCTTCTTAGTACTGATTGAGCTTCAGTCTCCTCATTTACTTCATGCCCCTCCCACACATCCTCCTGGCCTGTGCTTAGGCCAGAATCAAGCCCAGCCTGTGCAAGGGCTGCATTCACTTTCCTATCATTAACTGTTCTCCTCCTGTGAGCCAAACCAACAACAGCTTTTCCTTCTACCTCCTGAAAGTCTCTAACTTCCTCTCCTAAAGGACAGTTTGAACACTGCAGGACAAAAAGCTCCTGCAAACCAGACAATTCTCTTTTCATCTGAGTCTTTTTCTCCAGCAGCTTGTCTTTGCTTGTACATAGAATTCGATAGCGTGTTAGCAAGGCTCAGCCTCTCCTACATACTCCTGCCATTTCTTTCCCTGGTTCTATTGTTATGCCCTGTAAACATCTTTCTAAGTGTCTGCATTTTCCCTTCTGTAGCCTCAGTTCCCAGTTTTCACAAAGCCCTGTGCCTTTAGCCCATTTTCTTGCCAGGGAGGAATAAAGCAAATCATCCCACCCTGGAACGTCCATTTCTTCCTCTGTCTCCTCTGCCTTTCTGTCTTCAAATAAAGGTCTGATATTTCTCCATCACATCCCAGTTGCCATTTGTAGCACCAATGCAAAATTCACAGCGCTCACAGCAGTGAATATCACAGTGCAATTCAGAATCATGAAATACAACAGCCTCTCCACGTGGAAGGCAGAACCAAAACATTGATTCAAACACCAGAAAGCCAAATCCACCTCAGTAACAAAATTCTATACATAATAATAATGCAGAGGACAGCACCAGCCCCAAGCCTTCCCCCTGCTAAGCTTCTCACAAACCAGCTCTATTAGGTAACTCACAAGCAGGATTCCCCTAAACAAATCACAAACAAGATTTCCTTAAACAAAATGTCCTTCTCACACTCACAGCCAGCTGTGGGCTTGCCTGCATCCTTCAGTTCTGACTGCTCTCAAGATTAACTTCCTCTCAACTCCGCTCTAACTCCATTCCTTCCTTCGTGTTCCACCTGTCCAGCAAACTCCTCCCACCACAGGCTATTCAATCTTCCTTGTGACCCAGGCAGGCCACATGGGCCTATTAATGAATAAGAAAGATCTCCCCATTTAAATTACCATTACAAATCAGAGAATGAAAATATAGAGTTGAAAGCAAGAGAAGATGGAAAACAAAAGGTGAGAAAAGTATTTGTGTAAAGAGGAGCAAAAATGAAATTTTAAATATAGAAAAGAGGATAAGCTAAAGTGGAGGAGAGGAAGGGGCAATCTACTTGACTGAGAGGAAAAGAAGAGGGGGGGAAGAAATATATGATCACATTAAAAAAGAGATAAAAAAGAATCAAAATCAAAATCTTCAGAGAAAAGTGACTCCAAACAAATGGCGCTGGGGTGACGAGTAAGGTAAAGAAAACCAATCTGAAAAGGTCTACCTCAAGAAAAAAGAATAAAATAAAATACCTGAAGGAATAATATCGTATTTACAACAGAAGAGGGAACTTCAGACTGAAAAGCTTCTGTTTGGACATGCACATAGAATAAGCATGAAAGTGATTGGATGAGGAAAAAAAGTAGTTGTTCTCAATTTCTCCAGTGAGGGTTTAGTTTCCCATATAAATATAAATATTCAAAGAATGTGAACAAAGAGTTCTAAAAGGAATCACAAACTATCTACAACCACATGTAAGAAGTGCTTCAAATCAAATGATAAGAGAAATATATTTTTCCACTTAATTGTATTTTGTTTTTCCAGTTATATGTAAAGGTAGTTTTCAGCATTCATTATATAAAATTTTGAGCTACAAATTTTTCTTCCTCCTTGCCTCTCTCGCCTCTCTCCTCCCTAAGATAGTATACAATCTGATGAAAGCTATACATATACAACCATGTTAAATATATTTCCACATTAGTCATGTTGTGAAAGAAGAATGAGAACAAAAGGGGAAAAAACATGGGAAAGAAGAAATGAACAAAATTAAAAATAGTATGCTTCAATCTGTATTCAGACTACATAGTTCTTTCTCCGGATGTAGATAGTATTTTCCATCTTCAGTCCTTATGGAACTGTCTTCGATCATTATATTGCTGAGAAGATCTAAGGCTATCATAATTGACCCTCATACTCTGTTGGTGTTACTATGTCTAATATTCTCCTGGTTCTGCTTACCTCACTGAGCCTCAATTCATGTAAGTCTTTCCATTTTTTTTTCTGAAATCTTCCTGTTCATCATTTCTTATGGAACAATAATTTTCCATTATATTCATATCCCACAACTTTTTCAGCCATTCCCCAATAGATGGGCATCCCCTCAATTTCCAATTCTTCGCCGCCGCAAAAAGAGCTGCTATAAATATTTTTGAACATGTAAACATTCTCTCCACAAAGCCTAATTAGGTTTCTCTGTTTCATAATATACAGTCTCATGCGGGAGGGCCATCTCCATTTCTGTTGGTCTCTTATTTAGGGAAAATAATGGCTTTGCTGCTTGAATAAGTGGGGTTGGGACTTGTGTTCTGCTCTGATACTGGCTGCTCTCAGGCACCTAGTGATTACTTAGCATAAGGATAGGAGGCAGAAGAAAAACATTTATTCAGAAACCAGCAAGTCATATCCATCATAGTAACAAAAATCTAAATCTGTTTAGTATCTGACTAACCTCTGAGCAATTTCCTCTCTTCTTGGCTCTAGCTCCTCCTCTTCTTGTTCCACAAGTTCAACAAACTCCTCCCACTATAGACTCCATGTGACTCAGACTCTTGAGACTCAGGCTTCCATGAGGAAGGTTACCACCTTCCACCTTCCACCAGGCAGGTCACATGGGCCTATTAATGAATAGGAAAAATCTTTCCATTTCAATGTCCATTACAAGGTCCAAGGAGGAT
Source organism: Notamacropus eugenii (assembly GCF_028372415.1). Classification (NCBI taxonomy): domain Eukaryota; kingdom Metazoa; phylum Chordata; class Mammalia; order Diprotodontia; family Macropodidae; genus Notamacropus; species Notamacropus eugenii. The sequence goes on along the minus strand of NC_092872.1, from coordinate 730,317,059 downwards.
ATGTTAGTTGTTCAAGGTCACATAGCTCTGTGTGTGAACCAGGATTTGAAGATGTGCCCTCAGATTTCAGTACTAACTATAGTGTGATGAGGAAGGAGTATTGGGAGTGTCATTCCTAAAGAAATGAGAAATTTCTCAGTTTTACTGATTGGGTTAAGAAAACAGGATAGAAAGTCCATGCCAGGGGCAGGATAGCTAAAGAAGGAACAAATTTTATTCTGATAAAAGGTACACAGAGAACTGAATAATCTTGGATTTAGCCTAGGCCCTGCTGTTAACTTGAGATAGGATAAAGAATACATTATAAGGGTTCATGCTATCTTCTTTGTTTGTTTTTCATATGTAATAAAAGGATTAAATTCCTTACCTTTTATGAGAATATTTGTGATTTCCACAAGGACCATTGGCACTAATCATTATTGTTACTTTTCAGCACTCATTGAAATATTATGCTCAGTACTTAAAAATTGGAGTGGTCCAAATGTAAAATGATCTGCTTAACTGTTAAGGAGCACTCATCTCCTTTGAGGTTGGTTTGTCTACAAGTAGAGACTGGATCACATCTCAAGTTTGTTGCAATATTAATGCCTTTTATGTAACAATTGGATGGTGTTTCTATACTACTGTTATTGCGCTGTTCTTTTTTTTTTTCAAATCTTTGATTTCATCAATATAGAAAATAACACAGATCAAGAACTTATCTATGACTTTTCAATTTGGAGGATTTATCTATTTCTATATTAAGTACTTACTCAAGGAATGGCCCCTTTAATAAAAAATATCAAACTGGGAGGGGAAGACTCTCAGGACTCCTGAGTAAAAGAGAAATAGTATTTAGTATTTACATTAACTCTGTGCTACGTGGATGGGCACCTGTTGTGCAGTCTATGAACTCCAGGGTTTAAGTCTTTGTCTTTGAGCAAGAAATCTAGCCAGGAAAACCCAAAGATTTGCCATGGAAGTGTACCTTCACCTGGATAGAGCACGCCAGGAGAGGGAGAGGGAGGGGGAGAGATTGGTCACCTTGTACAGCTCAAATCAAAGTCAACTAAAAGTCACGTCATCATCTTGATGTGATGGCCTTCTTCCAGAACGAAGGACAAAACAACCTGTGAGTGAGTAGCAGCTCCTCCTCTCTCCTCCCCTCCCCTTCTGTTTCCTCCCTTCTTCTCCTCTCTTCTCCTGTCCTGGGGTGCTCTACCAAGGGGAAGGTACACTCCATGGCCAAAAGCTGCCTTTTTTCCTTTGGGTGTACTGACTAGATTTCTTGCTCAAAGACCAAGCCTTAAACCCTATTCACTCTGGACCTCATAGACTAGACAACAGGTCCCCACCCACCTAGCACAGAGTACATGTAAATACTAAGTAGTAACTGTTTCTCTTTTACCCAGACCCTGATGGTCTTCCCCTCCCAGTTTTATTATTAAAGGGATGATATCTATCTATCCATCCATAAGTATACCTATTGTCCATCTATACATAAAATGAAAAAATAAAAAACAAAACTAAGCATAAATAATAAAAATAAAATAATAGCTTTATAATAATTTATATAAATAATTATAATAGGATGACTAATTTTAATATTAGCATCTTAATAATTCATGTGCTAAATGAGGACCTGGCAAGAACACTTAAGAAGATAAAAGGTAGAAGAACAGTTCAACTGGACCAAGTAAACAAATGAACATGCTGAATGTACAATGTAAAATGACTAAGGGATGGATTTTAGACATTATTCAAAGAGTGGGAAGATGCCAAACATTTTTTTTAAATGGCTCCTATTCTATGACCCCAGCTCTCAATGGTGGTGAATAAGGTGAAATTAGAACCATATGCCAACTTAAAGTATTACTTTTATTTTTTTTCCTTGAATACTCTCTTTGTCCACTTGAAGATATTCAATGAAAATAGTAGAAGGGAATGGATTAAGATTTTGCAGATAATGTACTACAAAGCATATTTTCAATTTCAAAACTGACCATGATGACAATAGACAATCTATTGTATTTTTAAATATCTTGTTAATCACCCATACACCCACATGTATAGCAATACATGCACTGCCAGAAAAATCATTCTTCTAACAAATTCCTATAGCTATATAAAGACCATACAAATTCCTTGCTTAGAGTAAACAGCAGAGATAGTTTTGTTCTAACAGTATTTTTGCAACAATATCAAAGGAAGCATAAAACACAATGACATATGTTGTCCAAAGGTGTTTGCTATTTCAATAAACTGACCAAGTTCAAAATGGAAGATGAATCCTTAGACTCTTCAATTTTTTTCTGTTTTCAGATAATATTGTATTTCTTGATTCAAGTCCCCAAATATAGTCTCTAAAATGACATTTATCATCATTAGAAAGAGATTGAATTTAACTGGCACCATCATGCTTTCAGTTCTCTAGCTTCATAACTGTAGCATTATCCTTGACTCTTTCCATCTTTGTCATCCAACATATGCATTCTGTTACGAGTTATTGTCATTTCTGTTTCTACATCTCTTGAATTTGACCTATTCATTACTCACAATAAAATAGAGACAATTTCTATCAACTCTTAACTATATTATTACAAGAGATGCCAAATACAGATTCCCCAACTCAAGTCTATCACCATTCCAATCCATCCTCCTTCTCCTAAAATGATTTTCCTTAGTTGTGAATCTGATACTGAACAATGACAATAAAGATTAACACTTTGATTTACCAAAGTTGAGGGAATTGTCTGACCTAGAGGAAACTTTTCCAGCTTTCACTGGCTAAATCATTGTTTGTTATTGCTAAAAAGAGATCTTAATTATAAAGCTATAGCTGATCAAAGGATGGTTCTCAATCACCTTCCACATAGCTTCCACAGTGTGGAATTTTCCTTTAAGGTAGATCTGGTCGTATCACTCCTCAATTCTATAAACTCCAATATGTTCTTATTTCCTCTAAAAGAAAAGAGAATCTCCTCTGTTTAGCTTTTAAAACAATTTTCTAGTTAGGCTTAGCCTAACTGTGTGTATTGCAAAAGGGCTCTGAGGTGATATTATGGATAGAGCTCTGGGCTTGGAATTAGGAAGACTCATCTTCTTGAGTTTACATCAAGTTGAAGACACTTACTAGCTTTGTGACCCTGGGCAAGTCACTTAAACGTGTTTATTTATGTTCATCATCTGTAAAATGTGCTAGAGAGGGAAAGGGAAAACCACTTCAGTATCTTTGCCAATAAAATCCCCAAAATCAGGACACAAAGAGTTGGATACAACTTGAATGGCTCAACAACCACATCTTTACAGTCTTAGTTAATATTATTCCACCAACTACACTCAGAAATCCAGTCAAATTGCCCTTTATTCTGCTGTGCAGTGCTTAAAGTTTGGTCAGACATCAAGTATGCCAAGGTCAGCCACTACATCTTAGGCTGTCACGGGTTTTCTTGTCTTTGTCTTGTCACTGGACCTCAATAACTCTGGAAGAAAGAGTAACGTTGTTGACTTTCTGAAACTCTGCCTCACCTAAATCCCATTCACATGCAGGTCAAGATATCATAATGATATCATTGGCCCTCTTTCAAAACAAAGAATGAACAATGACATATATGTGTGTATGGGTATATGCACATACATGTACATGTGCATATATATGTGTGTATATATATGTGCATGTATATCATGTATGCATACATATATACACACTCATATATACACACAATATATACACATGTGTATGCATATGTGCACACATGCATATGTATGCATGCATAGTGTACATATATGTAGACATGTGTAGACATGTATGTGTATGAAGCCATAACCGCATGTATGTGTGTACATATATGTTCGTGTGTGCATGTATGTATATAAATATATGGTATGTGTGAATATGTATGTGTATACATCTACACATATGTGTTGGGCATGTATACATTTATGTGCTTGGTGTTTATTACTGTTCATGGCACTTTCTTGACAAAGATACTGGTTTTGCCATTTCTTTTTGCAGTGGATTAAGGCAAACAGAAGTTAAGCGACTTGCTTGGGTTCACATAGCTAGTAATTCTCTGAAGCCAGATTTGAACTTAGGTACTCCTGACTCCATGCCAGCACTTTAACCACTGACCCATCTAGTGAACATACATGTGTATATACTTACATGCACATATATATACGTATATATGTATGCATATACACACACATGCATACATGTTTGTATATGTGTATACATTGGTTGTTGTCCTTTGTTCTTGAAGAGGACCAAAACGACATCACCAGAATAAAGCGAAGTTTCAGTGTGTCCAACTGTGCTTGATCAGACCAATTCAAACTCAGAATGCTCTACCGCAGACTGAGCATAGATAGTCTGTGTGAACATTTGAGGTGGTTACTCCAAATTTGTGCATCTATGTTTCCTTTTTAAATACACACATGAGGATTCATGAAAAGGAATTAACTTTATAATTGAAAAGAATTGCATAGGATGACAACATGTAGATGAGTTATGAACTTAACCACCAGAGATTAGGAAGTGGTGGGCATCTACAAGTAGCACATATCTCTGAAAATCTTGAGGCAATGAGATAGGCAGCATGAAATTGTATAAAGAACAGTAGATTTTGAAGCAAAAAGATCTGGGTTCAAATTTTGGTTGTCACTTCCTCTCCTGGTCCTCAATTTTCTTACATGTAAAATGAGGAATTTCCCCTCAGCTCCAAATCTGTGATCTCTGAGCTTTTAGCATTTGAGGAAATTAGCCATTAAGTCTCTCAGGGCAGTTTCCAGCTACTGAAGGTGAGATGACTTCAAGAATCCGAATGCAATTTGTATTGGGCTATTCTCAGGTCTAGTCTGTAATTCTTAGGTGGGTTTTACAAGTCATAGGAAACTCCATGATTTTTGTTCTGGGGAAGCATGGGCTTCACATTGTTCCCCACAGTCACATCTCACAAAGGTGAGTATGTGTGAGGCAGCTTGTTTGCCTTTGGCTTTTGAACTGTATCTCTGTTTCATTGATATGGTTTCAAAGGCAGGGTGAATAAACTGTCACTGAAGGTCTGCACTGATTCTTCAAGTTATAGCTTTAGAACATAGAGATTTTTGTCCAAGGACCTGAGAGGTTAAGTCCACCATTCTAACAACCAAGATAAATTTATCAATTTTCTAATTAGAGGAGAGAAACCCAGGTAGCACATTGGTAGTACTAGGTTTGGAGTCAGGAAGACCTGAGTTCAAATCCAGCCTTGGACACTTACTAGCTATCTGACTCTGAGCAAGTCAGTAAATGTTTATTTCCCTCAGTTTCTTCATCTGTAAAATAAGGATCCTAATAAACGTCTCAAAGTTGTAAGGATGTTATGAATGAAATGGGTAAAATTACTTAGAACAGTCCTGGCACGTAGTAGGTGCTTCATAAATGCTTGCTCCCTTCACTCTTTCCTAATCTGTGACAGACACTGTGCATTCAGACATGAGCCTACGTCTTCTTAACTCTTAAGACAGATGTCCATTATCCCATAGTTTCCTGTTCTCATCTTGTCAGGAAAACAATTAAAAATTATTATTTATTGTTAGAAAAAAACAGCACAATAAATACAAAATGTAGCAGAATATCCTATGTATATCATATCCTAACAAACTGTAACATGATGTTACACAATATAACATGATACAACCTATTATATATCATAGAAAGATACCAAAGGGAGAGCTAAGTGCCACAGTGGATTGAATGCTTGGTATAGGAAAAGAATCTGACTTCATATCTTGCTTCACACACTTCTCAATTCTGTGATACTGCACATCATCTAACCTATCTCAGCACTAGTTTCCTCATCCATAATATGGGAGTAATAACAGTAGTTACCCCATAGGGTTGTTGTGAAAAGCAAATGAAATGATGAGGAGACATTGAAAGTGTTTTACAAAACTGAAGCTGCGATGTAACAGATATTTGGCATTAGGATTGTGATGGTGGGTATATCATTGTTCTTATTATATCCTGTAAATTAGATTGAAAAGTGATACAGTTCCCCCATTCATATTTCATTGAAGCTTGTTAATCTGAACTTGTTTTCCATGGCAAAGTTGTCCTTCAGCCTGCACGTCAATTGGCAAAATTTGCATTTTATTAAAATCCTCAGTAGTGTTCTTAATCAGTCCCTTTAAAATGAACTTTTCACACTTTTACACCTAATCTCTTCACTCTCCACTTGCAGGTGATCCATTCTGTCAAATCCTGCAATCTCCTGAGTGTTTTCGGAATGGTCTTGCTTCTCTTCAGTTTCTTCTGAAGCAAAAAGTTACAACACATCTTTGACCCAATCCTGATCATCTGTTTCCTTGTCATTAAGCAGATTAACAACAGATTGACCCACTCATAGTCAAAGAGGGATTTCTTGCAATGACATACACACATGTTCATACAAGAATGATGGAAACAAATCCCGTTATTGTCCCTCAAGAGCAAAGCAAGCACTCTAGGTGGTGTTTGGATGGATTGAACTTGGTAAGAAAATGCACTTGAGATAACAAACTGCTTGTTTCCCACAAGAGCTGGGTTGCTAGGTAACCCTTCATGGGTTTTTTTTTTTTGTGGTTGTTGTTGTTTTTTGCATAATGTTACCAGGATCAACTTGGAAATACACACACCCAAGTAACATTTTCTCTTGTTTGGGAAATGGCTCCAAAGTCTTGGGAAGCAACCAAGTCTGTGCATTTGAACAGAGAAAATGAATGTTTCAGAAGCTCTGGGCAAATTATATGATATGTGCCCATGGCTAAGTCCTGCTTAAAATATCCTGGATTATGAAGAGGCAGAGGAAATTCTTTCAAAATGGATACAAAGAGGCAGCCATTCTGTAATTCTCTGTCCTGTCCCTATGGACTTCTCTTTCTGAGCAAACACTGTAAAGTAGCCAAGATCTATGCAACCTAACGGTTCTCTGCCTGTGCCAAGGTGCCAGTCGTCTGCTACTTTCATGGTAAACATCCAAGAAGTTCGTTAGATCCAGTGATTTTTAATTTAATTCAATACAACACACATTTAGTAAGCACCTTCTATGTGTTATTTAATATACTTCAATGGAAAGAGCTGACCTTGAAGTCAGAAAGAGCAGGGTTCAAATCCTGCCTCTGACTTATACTAGCACTGTAAATGTGAGTAAGTGACTTAATCTCTCATTGATTTTAAGGATTCAAATGACAGAGAAGGTACTGGACTGTCTTGCAAGAGAGAGATTTCTCACACTAAGATGTTCCTTATAAAATGAAATCAAAAGTTGAATCCCTATCTCTATCTTATATAAATGGCAATGGAGGTCCAAAAACAAATCAAACACACATACACACACAGAGAGAGACAGAGACAGACAGAGACACACAGAGAGAGACAGAGAGAGACACAGATGCAAAGAGACAGAGAGACAGAGACAGAGAGACAGAGACAGAGATAGAGACACACACAGAGACAGAGAGACAGAGACAGAGGGACAGAGACAGAGAGACAGAGAACTTGCCTGTAAAAGTAAGCACCCCAACACACACAAGGGGATCTGCTATCACAGGTTTTTAGATCTGCCTTCATAAAAGGAAAGGCAATTTTTGAGGGGTTAACAACCACTTTAATCAAGCACAGGTATCAGAGAAAATTGAAATTACAGAGAAATGAAAAATCAACAGACAGCACTTTCAAACTGCCCGACCATTAATACACATACATCTTTACCAGAGAGGGAAGCACCAACATATGGGTTTTTTAATAGCTGGGCGCTTCCTTAGTGGCTTCTCAGAGTCTCATCTGGCACACAGACCTTCTTCCAAAAACTAAACCACAAAGTAAAACCTCACCCTCAGAGTATTTATACACTTTTCAGAGTTAGTGGGCATAACCTTCTGACCTAGTGCCTCAGTAGAAAAAGAAAAGGTACTTGAGACCCTCCTACAAAAACAGCTCCCCTAATCAAGTTTCCCTCAATTGGCAGTCTCGTCAAAGGATGGGGAAGATCTTCTTTAATCACATTATTCAATCAGAGGCACTTTAAGTAAAACAAAAACCCCAAATGATCCTAATTGGATTGCCATCACACTGCCCTCAAGATGTTTCTATTCCAAAGGAGAAGAATTGACATTTGATCAAGTAAGTGAATATGTATTTTACCCGAATTAATAAAAAATGATTTCATAAGGGAAGCATTGATGATGAAGAGGGAGATTCAGAAAGACCATAGGTAAGAAAGAAAGCCTCTGAGCAGGCATTTGAAAGAAACTCAGGAGGTATATGGTTTAATGTGATTAGAGAGTGGATTCTAGACATGGAATGGGATAACTTAACAATAGACATGACAATGGTGGCATAGAATGAAACAAAGGGGTAATAGATATGAGAATATGTAAAATCTTTAGGAGAGTATAGGTGAAGAATCATATAGGATAAGGTTCCTGGAAAAAGAGACAGGAGACATTTTATGGAGTACTTTAAATTATAAGTAAGAGGAGATTGCTTTTCTGTCCAAAGGGAAGAAAGACCACTGCTAGGTGATGATGAAAATAATGACAATGATGATGGGGGAGGTGATTAGAGGTGGCCAAATTTAGGTTTTTAAGAATATCAGAAGGTCAATTTTCTGGACCCCACTAAGGGACATTACATTTTTGAATGTTTTAAAATTTATGAAATATTTTCTTCACAAGAAGCTTGTGAAGTGCTGCAGGTAATGTGTTGTCATAACCATTTTATGGATGAAGAAACATGCTTAGAGAGATTGTCACTTGTGACTGGTTTTAAGTTAGACTGTAACAGAACTAGTTCTCAAAGTATCTGTCTTCCGAAGTCTGTGTTGTTTTCCTCAGAACTGCATTACTCCCTTTTCCACTGAGGAGTAAACTGAGATAAAGGCAGGTCAAATACATTATGGTAATTTTCAGCCTCTGTGACTAAACTGCAGTTGGATCTAGATATGAGGTGAGGAATTAGTACTGTGGGTTGTGAGGAAAGGTGGATATGCCACTTAGAATATGAATGCAGAAATAAAACAAAAAACAAAAAACAAAAACTTTTCATCTGAAATAGACAAGAAAATGTGGTCAAAGAAGGAACTGGGGATCTGCAATTTAGCAGCCAGTTTAGAGTTGGATTGCTCATAAGCACCATAGGTTAAGAAAAGGTGGTACTATGAAACCAGGAAGAGTCAGGAGAGCACAAATAGGAAATGATAATAACAATAATAACTTAACAAATAATAACTAACCTATAGTGCCTACTATGTGCCATATACTATCCAAAGCACTTTATGAACATTATATCATTTGTTCCTCCCAAAAGAGAAACTAAGGAAAATGAAGGTTAAATGACTTATGCAGGGTCACACAGCTAGCAGGTGGCCAAGGATGGATTTGAATCCAGATCTTCTTGACTCTAGGTTCAGATCTCTATCCACTGTGCCATCTAGCTACCCACAAGGAAATAAATGGTCCTCAAGCACCTGGTAGAAATATAAGATTTGAAAAAATAATTCATAGAAATTCCATTTATACTACAAGTAGCCAATATTCCCACCAACTGTTTTACCCACCCACCTTACCAAGGAAAGAGAGGGAACAAGCATTTATGAAGGACTTATAATGTGCTCAGCACTAAACTAGGTGGCTGTCCTTCGTTCTCAAAGAGGACCAAAATGACATCATCATGATAAAGTAAAGTTTCAGTGTGTCTGACTTTGGCTGATCAAATCAATATGAGCTCAGAATGCTCTACCTCAGATTGAGTACAGAAAGTCCATGTGAATACTTGGGTTAGATACCCCAAATTTGCGCATTCTACATTTCCTTTGTGTTGTCTCAATTCTGCTTTGTTTATAGAGCACAGCACCTTTTCTGATGTGGGCACTCCATGCTGAGTGTTCCTGCGCCAGTGTCTCCCATGTTGCACAGTCAAGTCCAAAGTTATTTTTTTTAATGTATTTACTTTTAGTTTTCAACATTCATTTCCACAAGATTTCGAGTTCCAAATTTTCTCCCCATCTCTCCCCTCCCCTCACCCCAAAACATTGTGCATTCTGATTACCCCTTCTCCCAATCTGCCCTCCTTTCTAATACACTGTCTTCCTTCCCTTATTCCCCATCTTCTCTCTTTTCTTGCAGGGCAAGATAGATTTCTATACCCCATTACCTGTATTTCTCATTTCTCAATTGCATGTAAAAACAATTCTCAACGTTCATTCCTAAAACTGTGAGTTTCCACTTCTCCCTCTTCCTCCCTCTCCAGCCAATCCCAACTGAGAAGGCAAGTAATTTAATATAGGTTATATATGTATAGTTTTGGAAAAGACTTCTATAATATTCATGTTGTGAAAGACTAACTATATTTCCCTCCATCCTATCCTGTCCCCGATTTTTTCTATTCTCTCTTTTGATCTTGTCCTTCCTCTAAAGTGTTTACTTCTAATTACTCCCTCCTCTCATTTGCCGTCCCTTCTTTCATCCCTCCACCCCACTTAACCCTTTCTCCATTACATTCCTGCAGTGTAAGATAGATTTTTATACCAAACTGAGTGTGCATGTTGTTCCTTACTTAAAACAAATGTGACAAGAGTAAGCTTCACTTTTTGTCACTTACCACTCCCCTTTTCCACTGCATTGAAAAAGCTTGCCTTGCCTCTTTTATGAGAGATAGTTTGCCCCATTCCATTTCTCCCTTTCTCATCCCAATATATTACTCTCACCACTTAATTTTATTTATTTAGATATCATCCTTTCCCATTCAACTTACCCTGCTCTCTCTCTCTCTCTCTCTCTCTCTCTCTCTCTCTCTCTCTCTCTCTCTCTCTCTCTCTCTCTCTCTCTCTCTCTCTCTCTCTCTCTCTATATATATATATATATATATATATATATATATATACATATATATATATATGTGTGTGTGTGTGTGTGTGTGTGTGTGTATGTGTGTATAATCCCTCCAGCTACTCAAATACTGGGAAAAGTTTCAAGAGTTATAAATATTATCTTTCTAAATAGGAATGTAAACAATTAAACTTTGGTAAGTCCTTTGTGATTTCTTTTTCCTGTTTACCTTATCATGCTTCTCTTGATTTGTGTTTTGGAAAGTCAAAATTTCTCTTCAGCTCTGGTCTTTTCATCAAGAATGCTTGAAAGTTCTCTATTTCACTGAATGACCATTTCTCCCCCTGAAGTATTATACTCAGTTTTGCTGGGCAGGTGATTCTTGGTTTTAATTCTAGTTCCTCTGACTTCTGGAATATCATATTCCAAGTTCTTCGATCTCTTAATGTAGAAGCTGCTTGATCTTGTGTTATCCTGATTGTATTTCCACAAGACTTGAATTGTTTCTTTCTGGTTGCCTGTAATATTTTTTCCTTGACCTGGGAACTCTGCAATGTGGCTACAATATTCTTAGGAGTTTTTCTTTTCTGATCTATTTCAAGATGTATTTGTTGGATTCTTTCCATTTCTATTTTGCCCACTGGTTCTAGAAGGTCAGGATAGTTTTCCTTGACAATTTCATAAAAGATGATGTCTAGGCTCTTTTTTTGATCATGGCTTTCAGGTAGTCCCATAATTTTTCAATTGTCTCTCCTAGATGTATTTTCCAGGTCAGTTGTTTTTCCAATGAGATATTTCACACTGTCTTCTATTTTTTCATTCTTTTGGTTTTGTTTTCTAATTTCTTAGTTTCTCATAAAGTCATTAGCTTCCATCTGTTCCATTCTAATTTTTAAAGAACTATTTTCTTCAGTGAGTTGTTGAACCTCCTTTTCCATTTGGTGAATTCTGCTTTTTAAAACATTCTTCTCCTCATTGGCTTTTTGGACCTCTGTTGATATTTGAGTTAGACTATTTTTAAAGGTCTTATTTTCTTTGGCATTTTTGGGGGGTCTCCTTTAGCAAGCTGTTGACTTGCTTTTCATGATTTTCTTGCTTTGTTCTCTTTTCTCTTCCCAATTTTTTCTCCACCTCTCTTACTTGATTTTCAAAATCTATTTTGAGCTCTTCCATGGCCTGAGACCATTGCATATTTATTTTGAAGGTTTTGCATGTAAAATCCTTCACTTTTATGTCTTCTTCTGATGGTATGCATTGCTCTTCCTCACTCAAAGGATGGAAGAAAATACCTGTTCACCAAAGAAGTAACCTTTATAGTCTTATTTTTTCCCTTTCTTGGGCATTTTCCCAGTCAGTTACTTGACTTTTGAGTCCTTTGTCAAGTGGAGGTCATACTCTAGGAACCTGTAAGTTCTCAGTTCCTCCAAGGTGGCACAGTCAAGGGAGAAGAGTTTACTCCTCTCATGGCCTCTGCTCAGATCTTGGAGCAATCACATACTTTCCTGCCCAGGGTCTGCAAGTAGAATTCCCTCTCCAGAGCCTCCACCAGCTCCTCCAGCAAGTGCTCCTCTTCACCCTAGGAACCTCACTCCTGAGATCCAGATCATCTGCTCAATTCCCCCAGGCTCTTTAGGCCTCCAAAAATGGATGCTACTGCCACCTGAGGCCATCTGGGGCTGGGGTTAGGGCAGGACTCTGCTTCTTTCTCACTCAGGTGAAATAGCTTTCTCACTGACCTTTGAAGTTGTCTTTAGCATTTGTGGGTTGAGCAATCTGGGAACCACAGCTGCTTTCTGGGATTCCACATCTTGAATCTTGCTCCAGTCCTGTCTGTGTAGCTCTTTGCAGCCAAAGACCTTTCTTGTTGGCCTTCCAGCCTGTGTTAGACTGGAAATCTCTTTCACTCTGTTGTTTTGTGGCTTCTGCTGCTCTAGAATTTGTTTAGAGTCATTTTTACAGGTATTTTATGGGTTGTTGCAGAGAGAGCTTCTACAGGTCAGTCCTTCTACTCTACCATGTGGGCTCTCCCCGACCCCCCCCCCCCAAGTCCAATGTTCTTGAGTTTTGAGAGTGAGGCACTATACTAAATAATTTACAAATATTATTTCATTTAATCCTCACAACCACCCTGAAAAGTAGATGCTTATTATTATTATTATTACCAATATTATTATTTTCATCCCTATTTTGCTCTTGAGGAAATAGAGGCAGGCAGAAATTAAAAGACTTCTCCTAGGCAACACAGCTATTAAGACTCTGAAGCTGGATTTTTATTTGTGTCTATCTGACTCCAAACCCAGTACTCTATCCACTTCTCCATCTTGATTTATGAAAGCCTCTCAATTGTGGTATAGTAGAGAGTGCCATTGATTAGGAGTCAGTGAACTTGGATTCAAATCATAGCCCTCACTATTTGTGTGATCATAGAAAAGGCACCTAGTGTTTCCAAACATTAGTTTCTTCGTATGTTTCTGAAAAAAGGCCTCTAATATCCTCTCTGTTTCTGAATTAATGGTCCATTGGTTATAAGAACCAGGCTGTTACTTAATAAACATCATACTTTTCTTTTTTTATTAACAAATTACTACCCATCATTTAACATCCACTTCAAATATTACAGTCCTCATAAAGATTTCCTCTCATCTTCTGTTAGCAATGCTTTTCTGTATTTTCTTTTGACCTCATGTAACACTTTTTTCCTACTTCTTCAATGAACTTATGAAGTACTATTGTGTGTTACATTGATTAAGGCCTTTGTTTTTTTCTTACTAAACTCTAAACTCCATAGAACAAGTACCAAGCCTTCTCTAAACTTCAACTCTCCCATGATTATTTGAATAAGAGAAATAATAAAACCTTATTCAATTGTAAAAAATTTACTAAATATCTATTTTGTGTCAGGCACTGTGCTAACAAACGGGAATACAAAAAGGGCAAAAAAACAATCCCTGACCTTGAGAATGTTACCATCTAATGGGGGAGATAACAAGCAGAGAAATATATACAAATAAAGTTCTATGTAGGAAAAATAGGAAATAATTGAGTGTTTCTAAATGAATGGACCCCTTAGCTGATACATAAATAGAAAAAAAAGTTTTGTCTAATATGAGTCATAAATTGAGGGTTCTCTTGTATTAATGGAGGAAAGTAGGAACAGAAAGTCAATCAGTTTGTTGGAAAGCAGGGAGCATAAATGGTGGTGATGTAAAATAAGTTAAGAAAAATAGATATAAGAAAGACTATGAAAGACCTAAAATGTTCTTGATGTGATAGGAAGAGTACTGGATTGGGAAAGAGAAGGCAAGAATCAAATTCTCACTCTGACATTAGTTCTTGTGTGACGATGGACAAATTACTTAATTTTTACAGCCTCAGTTTATTTGTCTGTACAGTGTTGAGGCTGCATTATGTGGTCTCTATAAGTCCCCTACAGTTACAAATCATAACATTTGTATTTTCTTCTAGATTTGGTAGGAAACCAATTGCTAATAAACACCACTATTAGTTACAAATATCATTAGTCTTGAAAGAAATAACTTCAAGTGAATACTAAGAAATAGAATAGCAAAAAGAATCTTTGAAGACTGATATTTGGTTTAGTTGCATAGCACCATGTTTGGGCTTGCAAGACCAAGTTCATGTCTCTAAGTGATCATTCAAATCAGTACTCTGGAACGTATATTTTTTTTTTCATTTCTGTAGAATTTTTCCCCTGCAAATGATCAGAAAAGTAATAAGGTTCATTTAAATAAATCAATCATCCAAGGATTTAGTTATTGCATTATTAGTGAAAAATACAGTGAAAATCAGAAGGGTTTGTAAGGTTATTGCTATGATAATGATCATAACCTACTGGGTCACTATTTATCTATCCCTTGAATTAAGCAGATATACCTATTTGGTGTGGTTTTTTTTTCCACCTACAGGCCCAGGGCTAGATACAAGTAGGGACTTTTCCCCACCCAAGCAAGAGGAATTTAAGATATTATTTGGTTGAGAGACATTTATCTTCATATTCAGGTCTTCTCACTCCTATTGTCAAAATCAGTATATTCTGAACTGATTGAATAATTTGACCCAACAAATGATGATGAAGGAATTAAGGGTATCCCCAGGTTTATGCCCCAGCCCTGCTTTCCACCCACAACATTTTTGTCAGTGGCATGGACAAAGGAATAGATTATTTGCCTCTCAAACTCAAGAATTATACAAAGCTTAGAGAGATAGATAATGTGCTGAATGACAGCCAGGATCCAAAGGGATGTCAATAGGCTGAAACAGTGTACTAAATATATTTAGATGAAATGTAAGAGAAATGAATGTGGAGAGAAGCAGCATGAGATAATGCATGAAGAGTTAGCCTGAGAGATATATACCCCTCTCTTATGCCTACTCTTAATGTGACCCTAGCCAAGTCACTAAATTTCTCAGTACCACCATGTGATTCTCCAAAACTATAAGCTGCAAAGAAGATGTTTATTTTCTTTGCTAGAAAACGTATTCCAGCAATCTGTAAATACTTATGAAATCACAGGAGAAAGAAAGGAAGAAGAAAAGGTAAAGGAAGAGAAGGAAATAAAGAAGGAAGGAAAAAGAGAAAGAAAGGAGAGAAAGAAAGAGAGAAAGAATGAAAAGAAGGAAGGAGGGAAGAGAAGGATTATGAGACAAATTTCTGCTCTTTGCTTAAACAAAACTAAAAAAAATTCAATTCCAGAAATATTAAATAGGATTATTTATTTCTGGAAATCATTAAAAAAACAAAGACATATACTGGAAACGACTGTCTACTCAATCAAACAATAGTGTTATAAGGCAGCCTAAAATATTGATTCAGTATTACTCTACATTATTAGAAGCAATGTATACGAAACAAAGAAAATGACAATTCCACTGTTCACTTATAAAGCACTGTATTATTTTGTAAGCATAGTATCTTTAGATGCTCCATGATAAATGAAGCCAGTTCAGAGGAAAAGAAAGAAAATGGCCACATGATTTAAATCCATGCTAAACATGGTTTGTTTCAGGGAATTGGAAATGTTGACACAGAAAGAAAAAGACAGTAAGATAGCTATCATCAAATATTTTAAGGGACATCAAGAGGAAAGGGATTTGACATCCAAGGATTGGACATTCAAGCCTCAGAACCTTTAACTTGGAACTTTCAGAGAGGCAGGTTCTCAAAGTTAAGAACTTCTGGCCAATGAGAGATGACTCCAAATAGAATGATTAATTTGTGAGGACAAATACTCCCCATCATTAGACTTGGAAGAGAATCTGGATGTCATCTGATATAATCCCCTTCATTCTAGAAATTAGTAAATTGAGTCATAGAAAAGTAAGAAGATTTGTCCAAAGATTCCAGGTCTTCTGACTTCAAAATCAGAAATTTTCACTGCATCGTATTCACACATCCTTCAACTGGTGATATTTTAGGGAGTGGGACAAGACATATATGTATGTAAGGTTAACTTCTGAAACAACTGTTACATGTTAGTACACATCTCCCTTAAATCAAGACTTGTCTGGCTAAATAACTGATACTGACATGATTAACATGGCAGAAAACACTCAGGAAGTAGGGGAGGTAGGTCATGAGATATGAAATGAAAGAGATAAAAACCTTCTGAGAGATTCCATATAATCCTGCTTGGATCTATTAGCCACACTGGTGGACACACCTTAACAGTGTGAGACTTAAGACAGTTGCCTCAGAATATACATTGCAATATTATGGAATCATAGATTTGGAATGAACTTTAACATTCATCTACTCTAATCCTATTATTTTGTAGGTAACAAAAAAAAAAACCAAGCATAAGTGAAACAAAGAGATTGATGCAAGGTCACAAAACAAATTACTCATAGGGCTAGGAGTAAAACATGGTTTTCTTAACTACTCATGATGAGCACCTCAATATATCATTCCATCATGGAAAGGGGAGGAAATAATGATTCATGAGAATAGGAAAAATATTCCCTTGAGATTTAGGAAGGCTTATTTTGAAGAAAGGAGTCATGGTAAGCTTTGATGGATATACATTGTGTTAGAAAGAATGTATATATATATATATATATATATATATATATATATATATATATATATATATATATATATATATGTATGTATGTATATATATATACATATATATATATATGGATTTCAGTTTAAAAAGGTAGATCTTTATACTTTCATAAAGAGTAAAAAGAGTAATACCAAAGGAAAAGTATACACTGTAATGAAAAAAGAACACTGAAACGCAAAGGAATTTGGATTAATTATAGTGGCCAATCCTAATCGTAAAGAAAAAAGGAAAAAATATTTATCCCTCTTCTCAGTTAAAAGATGGTGAAAACAAGTGAGTAGTGTGGCATATATTATTAGATTCTGTGTGTGTGTATATATATATATATGTATATATATGTATGTATATGTATATGTATATATGTATGTATATGTATATATGTATGTATGTATGTGTATATATATATGTATATATATGCATATATATATATATATATGTTGGCTTTTATTTAAATTTGTATTTCTCATTCCTGGGATTTGAAGGAAAATATATTTTAAAATTATAAAGAAAAAGTTTGGAGAAAAGAGAAAGGGTTCCCAGGAAGCAGTTTTCAGTATATATAGTTATTATCTTTTCTGATTTTATATTATTTAACTCAATAGACCATATCATTTTCTGGACATAATATGAGTAAGAATTATCTTGAATCTGAAAAAAAAAATGTTCATTTAAACTTCAATTTCATTAAAAGAGCAATTGTTTCTGAGATTACAGAGAAGAAAGTCTCACTGTGTTCAACTGAGGTCAGATTTCATCTATTCTACAGTGTTGTGTTCAGTTCCACGCACCTTCTTTCAGGAAAAAAAAATATGAATGTCAAATGAGGGATACAAATTAGAAAAAGGGTACAGACACAGCAATCTATGAAGATCTTTTAGAGTAACCGAGGCAGCTATGTGAAACAGTGGGCATAGCGATGAACTTTGAATGAAATCAATCTGAGTTCAAATCTAGTAGAAGACATTCAGTGTCTATCATACTGGTTAAGTCACTTAACCTCAAACTCTTTAGTTTTCTTATCTGTAAATGGAGATAATAACAGCAACTACTTTTTAACATGGTTGGAAGGATAAATGAAATAACATTTTTAAAATGCTATGCAAACCTAAAAGCCCAATATAAATGCTATTATTAGTATTAGCATTAACTGAAGATATTTAGCAGACAAAACTGCTGTCTCAATAAGGACATGAGAATTGTCTTTGATGAGTTGAATGATTGTCTTTGAAGAGGAATTACATGTTTGCCTTGATGTAATTCCTTACGGCAGAATTAGGAGTGACAAGATTAACAGTGCTAAAGTTGCATAGAGCTCAAGAAAAGCAGCAATTGACCAAAATTCAATCAATTTGCCAATTAATAGAATAATGAAGAGTTATGGGATATCAGTGAGGAAGATAGATGGATCAAGTGAGAGTATTTGAGGATGGAAGAGATAGGGGAATATTTGTGGGCAGTAGTGAAGCACCAATAAACAAGGAGAAATTGACATGAGAGTGTACATGATAGATAGGGCAATCATATGAAAAAGACAAGATGCGATGTAAAACATATAGTAGAGTTTGCCAGGAGAATGGACACTTATTCAGGTGAAGCAGAAGTGAAGGAAGAGAGAGTGGGAAAAGGCATCTGAGTGATACAAGGTGAGGAGAAGAGAAGAAAGAATGTTAAACAAATGGTCTTAGTCTTTTTTTTTCCTTTGAAATATGAGGTAAGAATCCTATTGTTTTGAGTGAGAATTGGAGCAAAGAGAAGTATAAAATGGGATCAAAATAGTTTGAAAGATCCTTTCTTCCTAAGTTTTGATGACACTAATCTATCCTGGTTCACCTCATACCTTCCTGCCCACTTCTTCTCAGTCTCCTATGCTAGATCTTTCGGGTTATTCCTATGAACTGTGGGTATTTCCTGTTGCTGCTGTCACTACTACTGTCACTACTACTACTACTACTACTACTACTACTACTACTACTACTACTACTACTACTACTACTACTATTACTACTACCATTCTCCTACATTTTTTCTAGCTATCCCCATGACCAGAATTCTTTTCATCCTCATCTGCACCTTTTAGTTTCCTTGACTTCCTCCAATTTTCACCTAAAGTTCCACCTTTTTCAAAAGACTTTCTCAATCTCCCTTAATATTAATATCATCTCTCTTCATATTATTTCCAATGTATCCTGTATATAGTTAATTGGTACATCAGTTTTCATGTTGCCTCACTCATTAGAATATGACCTTCCTGCATTCAGGGAATGTCCTTAGCATGCCTTTGTATCTTCAGAACCCTTGTACAGAACTTAATAAATGGTTGTTGACATACTGACTAGGTGGAGTTTTCAGTGAGACAAATTTAGTCTTGAGGCATAGAAACACTTCCTCAGAATTAGAGATATTCCAAAATAGAGTGAATTTTGGAGGTAGGGAGATTCCCCCTAACTGACAATCTTGCAAGAAACAAGTCAGGATGAGCTCTTATGAAGTCCTTGTTCCAGTATACTTTACCTTCTCTAGACACTCAGGTCTCGCCCAACTCAAAGTCATCTCTAACCCTCAACATACAAGAGGACCTTCCTTTTTTCTTGGAGCCTAGGACAGTGGAAAGGACACTGGCCTTAGTGTCTGGAAGAGATAGATTCAAACCCTTCTTTGCAACTTTCAAGATATTTAAACTTGGATGTCACTCTCCCTATGTCTTAATTACCTTACTTGAAAACTCTATTGGGTGCTGGGGAGTGATGTTCAGTTACCTCTAAGAGCTTTCTCATTTTCCAATATATGCTCCTGTGATATTCAGTCAGGATCATCATCTTTTTAAATTAAAAAGTCAATGTCATATTTATAGCTGGGAACTATTTCATATCATAGTTCATTTGTCAGCATTGATAAAGGCTACAAACTCAATCAATCAATCAATCAATCAATAAACATTTATTGGGCATTTACTATGTTCCAGGCAGCATGTTAAGTGCTGAGGATAAATAAAAAGGTAAAAGACAGTCCCTGCCGTCCAGGACCACACAATATAATGGAGGAGAAAACAGAAAAATATGTAATATATATGTGTGCATGTATATCCATGTATATATATACATATATACACATGGGTATGTAGACACACATATTTCATATATGATGTATACATATATAATGCACACATTTATTTCACATACATATAAGAATGCATATATAGATGGGTACACATTTATACACAAATGTATACACATACACACACATTTCAAGAATGAGGGACAGATAGAAAAAAATGCTTGGAGCTGAGAGATGGAGTTTCTTGTTCAAGGAATAGCAAGGAGGTTAGTGTTAATGGATCAGAGAGTACGTGGTGGAGAGTAAGCTCCCAGAATAATGTCTTTTAACATGTAAGATTTACAGGATGGCAAAGGACAATTATATTGAAACAAAATTTATCCTTTTTATATCCTATTTCTCAGACGCATTCGAAAATCCACTAATAGACACCTGGTCTAGGGGATAAAAATATCATATCATTATTCATTTAATATGTTTGTTTTCATGAGGACATGAGCATTCCATTTCTGGTGTACCCATTTATATAAACAACACAGCAGAAGTGGTAACTAGCATTTTGCTATTCAGCAAGAGGCTTTGGGAGACAGAAATGGAATTGTACTCCTTTGGCATAAAAAATAGTAGAAGTGTTTTCATAAAGAAAAATAATAGGAGATGTGTTTATGTGAGGCACCCTTAGGTGAATTCTAATGATGGGAACAAAGACGGAAATTTGACCTCTCTCTTTAATGGTCTGTCTCTAACACTTACCTAAGTGAGGAATTCTGACTGCCTCAGAGGAGAGCTCTGCCCCTGGACTATTCTACTCACTGTCACCTTAATTAAGCTGCAATCCCTTGGCCTCCCCGATGAAGCTTAGAACTTGTTTAGTAGGTGCACTGACCTCTTTCTCTTATACTAAAATGATTTTTTTTCCTTTTTCACTGTCTTAAAGACTGAATGTTTTTGTTATTTTTCAGTTGTTTCAGTTGTGTATAGATCTTCATGACCAGATTTGGAGTTTTCTTGGCAAAGTTAATGGAGTAATTTGCCATTTCTTTCTCCAGCTCATTTTACAGATGAGGAAAATGAAGTAAAGAGGGTTAAGAGACTTACCTAGTGTCACACAGTAAGTGTCTGCGATTGAATTTGACCTCAGGTCTTCCTGACTCTGGGCCTGTACCACCTAGCTTCTCTGAAAAGGGTATATCTGCATGTTCTTAATATGCATTGAAATGCACAGTATACTAGTGAGTTAAAATTAGTTATCTGGGTATCAAGGGAGAAAGGGGAAAAAAAAGAACCAACATTTTAAAGAGTACACTTTTTTTGCTCAACAATCTACATCCCAGCTATAACCTCTTCTTTGCCTTGGAATTCTATGATTGTCTTGAACCTTCAGATCTGGAATTTTCTATGACAAGAAACTCCCAAATTATATATGCCCATATTTCTATATGATTAGGACTTCCCGAATTATTACCTCTGAGATTGGCAACCAAGAAAGTCTCTCTAAATGGAGCCCTGCTTTACTTTTAAACTTACCTGAATATCCCAGCTGCACAAATATGTGGGCTGTTTTCTGACCCAGGACTATCTCTTATTCATCAAGTCAAAACAGGTCCAAAACCCTGATGATTATTACCAGTCACTCTGGGAAAGTCATTTGTGTTTCTTTGGCCTTTATTTCTTCAACTGTAAAATGAAATGTTTGGGTTTGACGGCCACTAAGATCCTTTCCATCTCTCAAAGATCCTTTGAATCTGTTGAGAACTTGGTGACATCGTTTTCCAGGTCCTGGGAGGAAACTCTGTTTTTACAGAATATTTTTGGACTTCTTCTTCATGCCAAATCCTTAAGAATAGATGTTCAATGTTATCTGACAATATTCCTATTTGTATCCTTGGTAATTTCCCTCTTCCTGGTCCAACCAAATCCTGCCCTGCCAGTGCTAGACTGGACACTAACATGGAGACTCAATAAGCTTCCTGCTTTTGGTGCTCACAAATATTACTCCATTTTTGTCGTTACTTTTTAGACATGCTTCTCCTTTATTCCCTTCAGTGCAGCTACTTTACTAATGTCTTGCCCTTAAATGCATGGGCTAAAATGACTTATTGTCTTTA
Source organism: Notamacropus eugenii (assembly GCF_028372415.1). Taxonomy (NCBI): domain Eukaryota; kingdom Metazoa; phylum Chordata; class Mammalia; order Diprotodontia; family Macropodidae; genus Notamacropus; species Notamacropus eugenii. Next base: position 730,294,984 of record NC_092872.1, on the reverse strand, counting down.
GCATTGACTATCTCATGTAATTTTCCTACAAAACCAATTTAGATCCAGAAAAAAAAAAACAGTAGCTTAGCCAGCTCAGTGATGAAGCAGATATTATTATTAGTAGTATTATAAAACCTGGGTTCAAATCCTATATTAGGACACAGACTGTATAGCACTTAACAAATCACAATCTCTCAGGAACTCAATTACCTCATCTGGAAAATGATGGAATTGGACCATTCAGGTCAATTCCAACTCTAACTTGTTCTTAAATATTTTAACCTATTTATGTTATTTAATTTTAGTCAATAATTCAGTCAATCTACAAGCATTTATTAAGTACCTATTATGTGCTAGGCTCTGTACAAATCAGAAGGTCTCTATTCTCAGGTAATTCACAGTCTAATGAGGGAGGCACCATTAATAACATTTAAAATATTGCAGAAACAAAATATATATGATAAAAATTTGAGATAATTATCAAAGGGAAGAAATTGTTTTTCAGGGGGAATTAAAAAAAGGCTTTTTGTAGAAGGTATGGTTTGAAGATCTCAAGGTCTCTCTCAAGAACTTTGGATTTGACTGTGCAACATGGGAGATACTGGCACAGCACAGCATGGCATGCCCACATCTGAAAAGGTGCTGAGCTCTATGAGCAAAGCAGAATTAAGACAGCACAAAGGAAATGTAGGATGTGCAAATTTGGAGTAACCACCCCAAATATTCACATGGACTATCTGTGCCCAATCTGTGATAGAGCATTCTGAGCTCCTAGTGGTCTGATCAGTCACAGTCAGACACAGTGAAACTTCACTTTATCACTACAACATCCAATTACAAGCACCTAAGGCCCCAGCACAAAAAAAGCAACAACAAGGCCCCTATCCCCCAGCACAAGAAATCTAAGGCAGTGTTTCTTGGGCCCCAGAAGCAGAGACCAAATTTAAAGGCAAAACAAACAAAAAAAGGCAAATGCCATGAGCAAAAAGAATAAAAAAATATCAGTGACCATAGAGAAATAACTTGGTGACATGGAAGATCAAAACACAAATTCAGGAGAGGACAACATGGTTGATATACCATCAATGGGGAATATGAACTGGTCTTAAGGCAATGTGGAGGGCTCAAGAAGGATTTTAAAAGTCAAATAAGAGAAAAATTTAAAAATAATAGAAATTTAAAAGTACACCTGACAAAATGGAAAAAAAATAACCTGAAGAAAAGATGAAAGAGAAATTGCAAAAGCTAACTGAAGAAAACAATTTGATTTGGTCAAATGGAAGCTAATGAGTCTAGGAGGTATCAAGAATCAGTCAAACAAAATCTAAAGAATGAAAAAAAATAGAGGAAAGCAAAAAAAAAAATCTCATTGGAGAAACAACTGATCTGGCAAATAGATCCAAGAGAGATAATATAAAAATTATTGGTGTATTGGAAAGTCATGATGCCCCAAGTTCCTAGAAACAGGGTAAAATATTCAGTAAAAGAATCCACCTATCACCTCCTGAAAGAGATCCATAATTGAAAACATCAAGGAAAATTGTAGCCAAATTCCAGAATTATCAGATCAAGGAGAAAATATTGCAAGCAACCAGAGGGAAACAGTTCAAATACTGTGGAACTAGAGTCAGGATCATGCAGGACCTTACAACTTCTACATTAAAAGATGTGAAGAACTGGAATATGATATTCTATAAGGCAAAGGAGCTTCAACTACAGTCAAGGATGAACTGCTCAGCAGAATTGAGTATAATCTTTCAGGTAAGGAGATAGACATTCAATGAAATAAGGAAATTCCAGACTTTCCTGATGAAAAGACCAGAGCACAGTTGAAATTTTGATCTTCAAATACAGGACTCAAGAGAGGCCTAAAAAACTAAACAGGGAAAAAAGAAATAATAAAAAGGTGTGTTATTCTGTAAGGACAAACTGTTTATAACTCAATATGAAAAGATGACACTTGTAAATCTTGAAAATTGTGTCTTTATTAGACCATTTGATAAGGCTATATATAGATAAAGGGTGTACATATGAATTAACTGATATGATGATAGAAAACAATTAAGGAGTGCAAAGGGATTGTAATGGGAGAAGAGGAAAGGAAGAAGCAGAAAAGATTGAATTATATCACATGAAGAGACACAAAAATGTATTAAAGTAAAGGGAAAGAAAGGAGGGAGATGATCATTATTTGAACTTTACTCTCATAGGATATGGTTCAAGGTGGGAATAACATACTCATTTAAGTACAGAAATCTAACTTGCCCTATAGTCAGTAGGAGAAGAAAGGGGAAAGAAAAAGGAATGGATATTTAGAAAGGATGGAAGAAGCAAGGGAAAAGGGAAAGAAAAGGGAGGGGAGCTGATAGAAGGGAGGGAAGACTGAGGGAGGAAGTGTTCAAAGCAGAATTCTTTTAAGGAGGGAAAGGGAGAAAGGAGAAATAAAAATATAAATGGGGGAAATAGGATGGAGAGAAGGACACAGATAGTAATTGTAACTGTGAACGTGAATGGGATGAACTCTCCTCTAAAATTGAGGTGGAAAGAACAATGAATTAAAAACCATCATCGTATAACATATTGTTTACAAGAAACACATTTGAAACAGAAAAATACACTAATGGTAAAGGTAAAGAGTGAAATAGAATATATGCTTCAGCTGAAGTGAAAAAAATCAGGGGCAACAATCTTAATCTAAGACAAAGCAAAAACAAAAACAAAGAAACAAACAAAAAGATATGATCAAAGGAGACAAGGAACAAAAATATCCTGCTAAAAGGCACCAAAGATGATGAAGTAATATCATTATTAAACATATGCACCAACGGGTATAGCATTTGAATTCTTAAAGGAGAAGTTCAGGGAGTGAAAGGGAGAAATAAACTACAAAGCTATGTTCAGGGGAGACCTCAACCTCTCCCTCTGAACTTGAAACATTTAACCTCAAAATAAACAGGAAAGAAGTTAAGGAGGAGAATAGAATTCCAGAAAAGGTAGATATGATAGACCTCTGGAGAAAACTGAATGGCAATAGAAAGGAATATACTTTTTTTCTCTGTGGTACATGGCACATATACAAAAACTGATCATGTCCTATGGCATAAAAACTTCATAATCTGGTGCAGAAAGGCAGAAATATTAAATGTATTCTTTTCAGATCATGATGCAATAAAAATTATATGTAAAAAGGGCCATGGATAGACAGATTGAAATTAATTAGAAATTAAATAACCTAACCCTAAAGAATGAGTGGGTGAAATAACAAATTATTGACACAATCAATAACTGCATTCAAGAGAATGACAATAGTGAGAAAACATACCAAAATTTATGAGATACAGCCAAAGCAGTTCTTAGGGTAAGTTTTATATCTCTGAATGTTTGCATGAATAAAATAGAGGAAGATGAGATCTATAAATTGAGCTTGCAACTGAAAAAGCTAGAGAAAGAACAAACTGAAAATCCTCAATTAAATAGCAAATTAGAAATACTGAAAACCAAAGGCAAGATTAATAAAATTGAAATCAAGAAATCTATTGAACTAAGAAATAAAACTAAGTGTTGGTATTATGAATAAAACAATAATATTGATAACCCTTTGGTTAATTTGATTAAAGGAAAGAAAGAAACCAAATTACCACTATCAAAAATGAAAAGGGTGAATTTGCCACCAGTGAAAAGGAAATTAAAACAATAATTAGGAATTGTTTTGCCCAATTATATGCTCATAAATATGTCAGTCTTAGTGAAATGGATGAATATTTAAAAAATTATAAATTGGGCAGATTAACAGAAGAGGAAGTTGAATACTAAAATAGCCCCATCCAAGACAAAGAAATTGTACAAGCTATCAATGAACTCCCCAGGAAAAAATCTCCAGGGCCAGATGGATTTACAAGCAAATTCTATCAAACTTTTAAAGAACAGTTAATTCCAATGCTATACGGACTATTCGGGAAAATTGGCAGAGTCCTACCAAATTCTTTTTATGATACCAATATGGTGCTGATACCTAAACCAGGAAGAGCCAAAATGGAGAAATAAAATTATAGACCAATTTCCCTGATGAATATAGAAGCACAAATGTTTAATAAAATATTAGCTAAAGATTACAGGAACTTATCACTAGAACAATATACTTTGATCAGGTAGAATTTATAAGAGGAATGCAAGACTGGTTCAATATTAGAAAAATTATCAGCCTAATTGACTATATCAAGAACAAAACAATCAAAAATCATATAATTATCTCAATGGATGCAGAATAAGCTTTTGACAAAATACAACACCCATTTCTATAAAAAAACCACTAGAAAGCATAGGGATAAATGGAGCTCTCCTTAAAATTATAAGTATCATCTAACTAAAACTATTAGCAAGCATTTTATACAATGGGGATAAGCTAGATGCATTTCCAGTAATATCAGGAGTGTAACAAGGATGTCCATTGTCATCACTGTTATTCAATATGGCACTAGAAATGTTAACTTAAGCAATAAGAGAAGAGAAATAAATTGAAGGAATTAGAATAAGCAAAGAAAAAACTAAGGTATCACTCTTTGAAGATGATATGATTACATACTTAAAGAGTCCTAGAGAATCAAGTAAAAAACTACTTGAAATAGCAAACAACTTTAGAAAAGTTTAAGGATACAAAATAAACCCACCTAAAGCATATACATTTTTGTTTCTTACTTACAAAGCCCAACAGCAAGAGATAGAAAGAGAAATTCCATTTAAAATTACTATAGACATTATAAAATATTTGGGAGTCTACCTGCCAAAAGAAATCCAGGAACTACAGAATCTCAATAAGAAAATACTTTTCAGACAAATAAAATCAGATCTAAATAACTGAAAAAATATCCATAGATCATGGATTGGCCAAGTTAATATAACAAAAATGACAATTCTACTTAAATTAATTTACTTATTCAGTGCCATACCAATCAAAGCACCAAAAATTATTTTGTAGAGCTAGAAAAAAATAATATCAACTGCAAGAACAAAAGGTCCAGAATATCAAGGAAATTAATAAAATGAAATGCCAGAGAAGGTGGCCTAGCCATACCACAACTTAAGTTGTATTTATGAAGCAGCAATCATCAAAACCACTTAGTACTGGCTCAGAAAGAGAGGGGTAGATCCATAAAATAGGCTAGGTACATAAGACACAGTAGTCAATTATTGTAGGGCTCTACTGTTTTATAAACCCCAGTTTGACCCCAGTTTCTGGGATAAGAACTCACTGTTTGACAAAAATTCCTGGGAAAACTGGAAAATAGCATGTCAGAAACTGGACATAGATCAACTTCTGACACCACATACCAAAATAAAGTCTAACTGAGCACTTGATGTAGAAATAAAGTCTGATACTATAAACAAATTATGGGAGCAAGGAATAGTTTTCCTGTCAGATTTATGGAGAAAGGAAGAATTTATGACCAAACAAGAGACCAGGCACATTATGAAATGCAAAATGTATAATTTTGAGTACATTAAATTTATAAGATTTTGTACAAAAAAAGTCAATGTAACCAACATTAGGAGAGAAACAGAAAAGTTGGGAATATTTTTTACAACGTGTCTCTGATGAAGGCCTCATTTCTAAACTATATAGAGAATGGAGTCAAATTTACAAGAATAAAAGTCATTCCTCAACCGATAAATGGTCAAAGGTTATGAATAGTCAGTTTTCAGAGGAAGAAATTAAAGCTATCTATATTCATATGAAAAAATACTCTAAATCACTATTGATTAGAGAGATGCAAATCAAAACAACTTTGAGGTACCACATCATACTTATTAGATTGGATAATCTGACAAAACAGGAAAATGATAAATGTTGGAGAAGATGTGGGAAAGTTGGAACATTAATTCATTGTTGGTGGAGCTGTGAAATGATCCAACTGTTCTGGAGAGCAATTTAGAACTATCTCCAAAATGCTATCAACAATACTGCTTCTAGGGTTGTATTCCAAAGAGATCATATAAATGGGAAAAGACTCACATGTACAAATATACTTGTAGTGGCTCTCTTTGTTTTGGCCGAGAACTGGAAATTGAGGGGATGCCATCAATTCGTGAATGTCTTAAAAAGTTGTGATATTTGAATGTAATGGAATACAATTGTTCTATAAGAAAGGCACAGGTAGACTTCAGAAAAATCTGGAAAGATTTATATGAACTGATGTTTGTGAAGGTAACAGGACCAGGAGAATATTATACACAGATAAAAGTCACAGTGTGTACAGATTGTTTTTGAAAGACTTATCCCTTCTCAGTAGTGCAAGGACCTAAAACAATTAATTCCAAAGGACTCATGATAGAAAATTACATCTACATCCAGAGAAAGAACTATGAAGTATGAATGTAGCAGACTATTTTCTTTTTTTGTTTTGTTTTGTTTTGTTTCTCCTGGTTTTTTCCATTCCATATAATTCTTTTATACAACATGGCTAATGTGAAAATATGTTGAAAAGGAATGTATATGTAGAACCTATATCAGACTGCAATCTGCCTTGTGGAGGGAGGGGATCAAGGAGGGGGGCAATATCTAAAACTTTTGGAAGTGAATGTTGAAAGCTAAAAATAAATACATTATCTAAAAAAGAAAAAAAAAAGGCTGCCTATACAGCCATCATGAAATTAACTGGAAAATTCTATCAAGGTGCACACACAATACGTGAAGCTTCTCCAGGTTTTTTCATCTATAGTATACATTTATTTTTATCTATACTATTACAATCTTTTTCATGTGACAGAAAGAATCCTCAAAGGGTTTTGGGTAACATCAAGAAAATGTAAGAATATCTAGAGTTTTTATGTATTTATTTTAAATATTAACAACTTCTTATTAACAACTTCAGAAAAAAAGATGATTTTTTTAAATCATTATTGCTTTGTTCATTTGAGATCTGCTTGTTCAGTTAACAAAATATCTGGTTTCCAGTTCTCTGTCTCTATCGTGTTATCTTGGCTTAGTCATTTCATTCTTGGCTCCTTAGGTTCCCAATCTTTAAAATTAAGAGGTAATACTACATCACATATTTAAGATAATGTTCACACTGTAATACTATCTATATTGATGTCCAGCTTCAAAATTCATTAGCTCTACAGAAGTGAGTACTGCCATCCGACCTACTGTTCTTCCAGAAATTTGTCTGTTTAAACATATGTGGAAATAGTGTCCCAATGAAAATGCCTTGTAGGCCACCTATGCAGATTGCTATCAGAAGCCTTCTCATACAGCATTAACAATATCTTCATCAATAACATATCAAGTGGCTTTTCTCTTATTTGGAGATTCAAGTTTAGGTGGAAGTGACATAGAATAATTTGAGTTTACTTTAGTCTCCTCAAACCAGTATAATGTACTTTAGATAGGACCGATGCTAAGAGCATCATAGATAGAGGGGAGAGTTTTCCATTTATTAATATTGCAGGATAACCTTGCTATATCTATATCTATATCTATCTATCTGTCTATCTATCTATCTATCTATCTATTTATCAAACTACCCTCTGTAGTTTTATATATACTGGTTGAAGGCATTGTTTTCTGTTTATTAGCTTTTACAAAAGTGTTCTGATTCAAAACTGATTCTTTTTACCTAAAAGCTTCACTCCAACACTATTTAGAGCTGAGAGAGATTGGAATGCAGACTCTGCAGACTGCAGCAAAAATGAGAACATCTTGAGGGGAGGGCAGAGGCTGGTGGTGGATGGTCTAATACACTTGATTCTTCAAAAGAAGTAAAACAATTGCACATTGAGATCATTTAACCAAATGTAGTAGATGTGGGGTTTCAAGTATTCTGGCGGTACTTTTTTTGAAATAACCCTTTTTTCCTTTTTATGGAAAAAAGTAGAGAAACAGATATTTAAAAATTCTCTCCATCTCTTTTATTTTCTCTTCCTTACTTCCTGGGCAACCACTAGAGCTTAACTCAGCTCCTACCCTCTTATCTACTTAGTGGTTAAAAGACTGGACAGTTGGTGCCACTGCTCTCTTTCTCTGCCCTCTCTTCTCTTCAGAAAGATGGAACAGTAGTGGACAGAGAGAAGGAGAAGGATTGGAATGGACTTATAATGGCATAAGTCCACACTGACTCTAGTAGAGAAATAGAACAAAGAGGAACTTAAAAAAATTACTTCTGATTACCTTCTGCCAGCCCAAATAACTCATTGTTATCTTTTCTTAAGCAATTCTGTACATAATTTATTTTCTTATTGTTGATAACATATATTTATATGTATATATTCATAATACTGGAATTGCTGTTAATGACTTAGAATGCATATGTTGAAATAGAAATTTCATATTTCATGTATTCAATAATAACAACAGTGTGTTTTTCTGTTTTTTGTTGACCTTAATTTTTCTCTTATAACTCAAGTTCTTGATAGTTCTCATTAGATTCCTGTTTCTCCTTAAGAAAATTGGCTTTATATTTTGTTGGATTCTTTTCCCTAACACTCTAGCATCCAAAACCTGGATAATCCTAACAGATGCAGGGAAGAAGGTTAATAGCAAAAAAAAAAAAAAAACAAAAAAAAAAAAACCAAACAACTAGTAATCACTTAGTAGTAAAAAACATCTAGCCAAGGTTCTTTAAGTAAAGGCCTAGAAGACAAATAGATAAGTTAACATGGGCCATTTCCTAAAGAAGACTTACCAGTATCTCCATATTTTTCTTCTCACTTCAATACCCCAGTCTAATTCTTCTATAGCAGAGTGAAAGTAGTTTCATTTTTTCTCCAGCCAAGTAGCCCTCACCATCGACTAGAACTACTGAAGTTCCCAAGTACAATAATTAACGTTTGTATTGGTAATACTGTGTGTGTGTGTTTGTCCTTCGTTGCCAAAGAAGAACAGGCCATCAGAGAAATAATGACATGACTTACATTTGACTTTGTTTTGAGTGAGGGAGGACTGTGCAGGTCACCAATCTCACTTCTCCTCCAGAGTCATCTGAATCCAGTGACCAGATATTCATCAGGATGACTGGAGATGACCCAGGATGAGGCAACTGGGGTTAAGTGACTTGCCCAAGGTCACACAGCTAGTGATGTCAAGTATCTGAGATGCGATTTGAACTCAAATCCTCCTGACTCCTGCACTGGTGCTCTATCCACTACACCACCTAGATGCTCCCTCCCTTACTCAAAACAAAGTCATGTGCAAGTCATGTCTATAGTAATACTAAAGGAGCACACAATGCAAAAGTATTTTCTGGATCTACCAAAGGAAAATCCAATTTGTAACATGAAAGAATAACCTCCGGAGGTGGGAGTAGGAGTGATAGAGCCAAAACGGCAAAATTGAAGCAGGGACCTGCCTGTGCACTCCCCCCAAACTCCTCAAAATACCTGTAAGACGACTAAACAAATTCTGGAGCTGCAGAAACCACAAAATGACAGAATGAAACACATCTCCAATCCAAGATAAGCTGGAAGGCTGAGAGGAAAGGTATATTGCACCAGCCTTAGAGTAAAGAACAGCCCAGCATGGACCACACTGACACAGATGGAACTGGAGCAGGCCCCAGGGCACTGAATCACAGACAGCTATAGCAGTTTCCAGACTTTTCAAACCACAAGTATCAAAGACAACTTTAAAGGTCAATGGGAAAGTTCTGTCACTTGGTTGAGAGAGGAACATGGTCTGGTCCCAGGCACAGGGCAGCAGGAGCCACTACTGCAGTAGTGGCTGTATGTGGAGCTCTCAGTTTAAAGACAGTGGGGCAATCAAACAGCTAATCTGTGTGGGGATCCTGGGGAGAGGAGGAGTGCTGGTGTGGCAGAACTCTTGGTGGCTGTGGAGAGGGAATCATACTCCCAGTTTCAGGGCAGAAAAGAGTGCTTTCGGTTGCTCACAGACCAGAGAGCAGGCCAGGAGAAAAGTAAACACCTCTCCTTTGTTCATACCACTTTGAAGGAACAGTAATTTACAGGTCCCTAGAAACATCTCTGAAAATAGCTGCTTAAAAACCCTGAAACTTGGGGGAGTATAACCTTCACTTAAGAAATGTAGGGATTGACCAAAAACAAACACACAAACCAATAAAGAGAATTTTCTTGCAAAGCACTTACATTCTACTGGGGAGTTGATACTCTAAAATCTATACGCATCATGCTAGATCTTAGATTTAGAGGTGAAAGGGATATCAGAAACCCCTAGACCAATTGTTTCAATTCTCACCAGAGGAAATTGAGGTCCAAGGAGATAGTGTTTGGCCCACGGTCAAACACCAGTACTAGTCAGAAAATAAGCATCTATTAAGTGCTTACTTACATGCCAGACATTGTGATAAGCACAGAGGATGGAAAAAGGTAAAAAAATTATCCAGTTCCTGCCCTCAAGGGGCTTTTAATCTTATGGGTCAGAAATACCATTTGATTCACTCTTCTGGACTCCAATTACAAAACATTCCACTTTTATGTTTACAATACCAGCCAGGTCTCCTCATTGCTAACCTAGAATTTCTTCCTCTGTGCTATGCTTCATCTGAGAGGGGAGGGGACAAAGCTAGCATCTCCCTAGTTTTATTTGGAAGGACAAGAAAATTAAAAGCAAAAAAAAGGTGTCCTTTACTCAACTCCAGTAAAATGTCCTTGTATTTGAAAATATATAGGAGTCATTGGATATATGTGTACTGTGTGACATCCTAAAATGACCACTTAGAAATTGTGTTGAACTACTAGAAAACTATTCAGACAAGAGCTCAATTTTGGATAAAAAATAGTAAAAGCACAAAGTTTTCCTCTGACCCCCCCCCCCTTCCATACCCTGTAGTCAAGTCTTGGTCTTGTTTGGATTTGATTGGTTTCAGACAGATTGAATATGACAGGTCACTGCCTTCTGGGATAACTAGGAGAATAGTAAATTACACATCACCTTATCGTGGCAGAGGCAAAGGACATGTTTAGCTTGGAGACAGATTGCTATATAAAGATGATAAGAAGTCATTTAAGAAAAAAATAATCAATATTTGAGTATTTAGCACATTGTGCCTTATGCATGGCTAGCTGAATCATTCCCAAATGTGAGTTTTCTCAAGAGACCTGACATTCAAACACGTTGCTCTTACCAATACCTCTCATTCCTTTGTCCAAGAAAGGGAAAATGAAGATCATTTGGAGGATGGAGTTGGAAGTTAGAGAATTAGCAACATGCATTCCAGGTTTACCTTCTTCTCCTCTGTCTTTCAGATTCTCTCTCTTTCTAAAATGTTCAATTCAGCAAGTCTTTTAAAAAAAGAATCTAGTATGTGCTAAATGTGTTTGCTCAGTGCCATAGGTCAAAAAACAAAAATAAGTCAAACTAGTCCCTGCCCTCAAGGATCTTTTCTATCTCTTAGGATAGTAAGTGGGAATGATAGGAATCTTAGCACTGTACTATTCTTTTTGAACCTTCCCTGATTTTCTTTTCTTATTTAATGGCTAATGATATTTGTCTACTCAGTTATCTTTCTATTAAAGGGCATGTCATATTCTTCCAATAGATAATGAAATCAGTGAGCTTAGAAATCCTTTTCTCTCTTTTTTTTTTGATCTTTGTGTCACCAGAACTGAACACACGACCTTCCAAATAGTCAGCACTCAATAATTATTTTGAATTGAATTAAGTGGAATTTAACTGAATTGGAATTTCATGCTTATTTATCACCTGGAGTCATTCTAAGAGTGGAGGACCAAAAAGAATTAGACAGGTCTATTCTCCATTCCCTTCATGTATCTTTCCTCCTTTTAAACCTTTTTTTTTTTTAAACTATTAGTCTTGCCTGGAATACTCTACCCTACTCCCTTTACCTGTTATTATACTTCATGTTTATTGCCACAACATCATTGCTAATACTATGGCCATCATAGTTGTCTTCTACCCTCCCACTCCCACCTATGACCTTGGACTCCATCCCTGAGATGTCCTTTAAACTTTCCATAGTGAATAGAAGTTAGAGATCAGATCTGAGTTTGAATCCTGATTCAAGCACTCACTAGCCACATGACCCTAGGGAAGTCACTTAACTTCTCAATTCAACCAGGAAACTAAAAATGTAAATTCCAGAGCAAGTGCCAGAGGGAGATTCAGCATTCAGGAGTTCTCTAGAAGAAAAAGAAAATCACTTCTCAGGGAACCTCTGAGTTCTTTTGAAGATCAAATGGGACAATAATATCAAATGATATACTAATCTTTTCTCTTCGCATTCCAATTCTTTATGGAATCAGTTCAACCACCTATTGTCCTCTATGCCCAGATCCTTTCCCCTGCTGTCCTTTTGCCAATTATGCATCACCAAATCCCATTCTTGGATTATTCCTATCAATTCCTTCACTTTTATTCGAATGCTGCTGAATGGATATTGATGAAGTCAACAAAATGTACTGAATAGGGCCATCACAGTTATGTTACATGATCTTTACTGGTCCCTCGTAGCAGCAAAGCAATCATTTTGCACATTTCTAATCATTTTACTTTATCCCTCACCATGGTAGTTATTCTAAAATGTTTCTTCTTTCTTCTAACCTTTATAGTACTCTTCTACCACCACCAACTAAGGAATTTGCCTTATGTTTCAGCCCCCAAAATGAGATGAAACCATTCACAAATACCATTTCTTCCCTCTCCAATTCATATCACTCAAATGTCTTATCCCACTATTTCCTTTAATCTATCACTCGCAAAAAAGTGACCATTCTTCCCAAGGAAAATCTCTCAACACATACATGTGTCTTCACGCATCACATCTTCTCCAGAAGTCTGTCCCTATTTCAATATCTCCCAGATTTTGAAATATCTCTCAACTACTGACTGCTCCCTTCCTACAAATACTCTCCTTTATCCATAAAATAACATGAGCAACATATTTGTTAGTATATTATGATGTATATCTCCTCCTCTTCTTAGATAAACACCTTTAGAAAGCTGGATCCACTTGGTACCAACATATTTTCTCTCCTCTCCTTAGATTCTAAATTTATAATTTGGATTCTAATTTTAACAGTAACTAAAGTTTCCCTCTCCAAACTCACCACTGATATCTGAATTGCCAAATTGTATTCCAATTTTGTATCCAAAAAGTAAATCTAGCTTCTTTTTGGTATTAGTATCTCTGATCACTATCACATTATCTTCAACTCACTATATTTCAAAATAAGTGGAAGCTATATTGGAAATTGTTTCCTATATGAAGACACTTCTAATGTATCTGTTAGCTCCTCCCTCCAAAGTATTCATATTTTTATTAACTCCCATTATATTTATCATTATATACTATAATTATCATTTGAAATATATTTAGATATAAATTGTAATTTAATTAAATAATATGTTACAATAAATTTATTATTTATATATTCATATTTATATACATATATACACATACATACATAAACATATATACAAATACACACATATTATTGTTTTGTCTGTCATTAGAATTTGTAAGGATTGTTTTAGTTTTTGTATTTGTATACACATAGCCTCTAGCACATAACAGAGGATTAATAAATTCTTAATTGTTAACTTATTGGATTGGAATGTACTAAAAAGTGATGTAAGGTGGGAAGAATTCTGGATCTGAAGTTAGAGGTCTTGTGTTCTCATATAAATTCCAGTTTACTTCTAGTCCTCATTTCCTTATTGGTAAAAATGAAGGTGTTAAATTATCTCTACGTCCCTTTCTACATCCAAACCCATAACTCATTAACTGCTATCAATGCTGAGCTCAATTGATGGGATCTTGAAAATGTATATGAAAAGTTAATGTTCCCCTTAGGCCTGCTATTTTCTATGCAAAGTGTAACTTCACAGAAAGATACTTATGGAACTACCCTCAGAGATTTCCTTGACACCAAATAAGAAAATTGATCTCAGGTCTTTGAAATAGATGTAACTAAATGTGTTTTGTAACAGGCTAGCTTCCCTGGCTTTAAGTTACTTCAGTACAATATGGAAGATATAAAGATTTGCTGCTTTTAAGCTTGGCCTGAATAAGCACAGTTCCCAGGAGCTAGGCTGGTGTAGTGATAATGTAGTTTGCTTATTAATATAATTTTGCTTCTTAATCAGAAGATTGTCTGCATCCATTAATGGGCCTGGGAAGATCTGTAGGCAGGCCCAAATCTTTTGTTAATGAGGCACTGGCACTGTGATGCCCTCTAGCTCTGAAAAATGTATAAGTACTCTGAGGTGAGGTTTTACTTTGAGGCTTTCTGATTGAAAGTGTTTGTTTGGCCAGATGAGACTCTGGGCAGTTGCTAAGGAGCTCCAAAGCTTTGAAAATTCAGATGTTGGTGCTTCTCTCTCTGGTAACTACGTATGTAGAATCAGAGAGTTATCAATCTGATGATTTTTGATATATTATTTATGTCAGGAAGCTGGAAGCACTGTCTGTTGATTTATATTTCCTCTGTGTTTTCTCTGAAGTTCAGGATGTGACTTTTTCCCATGAACTAAGTGTATATGTATGTATATATGTGTGTGTCTACATATATGTGTGTATGTGTCTATGCTTTAAAGTGATTATTGGCCCCTCAAAAGTTGCTTTCCTTTCAGAAGAGCAGATCTAAGAACCTGTACAGGAGGCCCTCCTGTGTATGTCAGGGTCCTTGTTTTTATAGCTGGTGGTGTGGAATATACTTTTGCTGGCAAGTTTACTTCCTTGGTCTTCAACATCTGGCACAAAAATCTTCAATAGAAGCTCAACACTTACCAGTCAAAATGTGGCAGCAAACTTTTATATATGTAAATATATATATATATATATATATATATATATATATATATATATACACCATACATACATATAAATGTATATGCAATGTATATGTATATATATATCTGTGTGTATATGTAATGTACATGTATATATGTATATATCTGTGTGTGTGTGTGTGTGTATATATATATATATATATATATATATATATATATGAATATAGGGAAAACTTATGAAAAGGAGGCAAAAAACTCATGTACCTCTCCTCTGTGGCCAAGATGAAAGAGAGTTTAAGTTTATTACACACTTTTGGGTAAAAAGCTCAGGCTGGAGCGAAGATGGCGGAATAAAAGCAGGGACTTGCTTGAGTTCTCCCTCATACCTTGCCAAATACTTTTAAAAAATGACTCTACACAAATTCTGGAAATGCAGAACACACAGAAGAATGGTATGGTGCAAATCTCCAGTCCAAGACATCCTGGAAGGTTGGAAAGCATCTATCATGCCAGGATGGTAGTGCAGCACACTACCAGTAGAGTGAGAGAAGTGAGAGAGAGAGAGAGAGAGAGAGAGAGAGAGAGAGAGAGAGAGAGAGAGAGAGAGAGAGAGAGAGAGAGAGAAGCACAGGGTTTGTTGAATATGAAGGGATGATATCTAAATCAAATAAAATTAAGGGGTGAGAGAGGAATATATTAGAAGAAGGAGAAAGGAAGAAATAGAATGGGGTAAAGTATCTCTCCCAAAAAAGAGTGAAGAAAATGCTTTTATAATGGAGGGAAAGAGGGGGTAGGTGAGAGGGAAAGAGTGATCCTTATTCTCATTAGATTTGGCTTAAGAAGGGAATAATATACACACTCAAATGGGTATGAAAATCTGTCTTTCCCTACAGGAAAGTGGGGGAGGAGAGGGAGGATGATAGAAGGGAAGACAAATGGGAGGAGGGGGTAATTATAGTTAACACTTTGAGGATGAATAGGGTCAAAAGAGAGAACAGAATAAATGCAGGATAGGATAGGATGTAAGGAAATATAGTTAGTCTTTCACAACATGATTGTTATAGAAGTATTTTGCATGACTACACATGTATAACCTATATTGAACTGCATGCCTTCCCAACGAGAGTAGGTGGGGAGGGAGGAAGGGAGAGAAGTTGGAAATCAAAGTTTTAAAAATGAATGTTAAAAATAGTTTTTACATGCAACTGGTAAAAAAGTCATAAAGGTAATGGGGTATAAAATTTATCTTGCCCTACAAGAAAATAGAGGGGAGGGGGATAAGAGAAGGGGTGGGGTGTGATAGAATGGTAGCCTGATTGGGGGAAGGGTTAATAGAATGTATGCTGTTGTGGGCTGGGGGAGAGGAGAGATGGGGTGGCAATTTGAAATTTAAAATCTTGTGGAAGTGAATGTTGAAAACTAAAAATAAATAAATAAAATAATTAATTAAAAACAAAATAAAAAGCTCCATAATGTTCTTTGCTAGGGCTGCACTTTAAAAAATGTGAAACAAGATGACAGTGATCATGGTCATTATATACACATATATGTATACATCTGTTTACATACATATATACATACATATGTATACACACATATATACATATACTTGCATATCTACATCTCTATGCATATGTATAATATCTGTATATATAAGTCAGAAAGCATTTATTAAGCACCACTTATATGCCAGGCCCTGGGATAACTGTGGGGACTGAAATGATCAAGGAGATGTCCCTTCCCCAAGGAGCTAACAGTTGAGCAAGAAGGACAACATATAAACAACTATATACATAGGTACAGGGAATGTAAAGGGAGGATAATCAGAGATGATAATACGAGATGTGATCGTGTGTATGTATATATGTATTTGTGTGTGCATCTATAAGTGTGTATGTACATACATGTGTATATGTGTATATATTGTGTGTATGTATGTGTATATATGTGTATATGAGTATATATGTGTGCACATATATACAAAATATACACACATATACACATGTACATACAAACATGTATACATGCATATTTATTTCTTTATAATCAGAGAGGCTCTTAATGCTTATATTAGCATTCAGGAGGACCAGGAAAAGCTTTTGCAATAAGTATGACTTAACAGACACTTGTAGTAAGTAACCTGATGATGTTAGAGAGCAGAGATAAGCAAGGAGAGAATTTCATGAATAGGAAATAATTAATGTAATTGAAGAGAGGAAATGGAATGTCTGGTGCAAAGTATAAAATATGTAGCATAAATGTTTGTACAATACTATATCTATATATTATGTATGTGTATGTGTCTATATGAAACAAGGATAAATTCTAACTATGAGCATAGTAACAGTGTGTGTGGGGGGGGTTTGGGTGTGAGTGTAGGTGTGGGTGTGGGTGTGGGTGTGGGTGTGGGTGTGTGGGGCTCTAAGAGTTATTATCTTTATGACATGACTCTAGGCATTTCACAAACTCTCAATGATCCACTCAAATCAGTAAGAATTTAAGTGGGAAAATAGGAAGGGATCTCAAATGGCAGAAGGAGTTTCTGCACTAGGAATTCTCTACAGCAGTAGAGCAACAGGCACAAGAAAATAATTACCGTAATAAAAATCCAAACAACTAACACCTGTAGTGCTTTAAGGTCATGGATAGAACAATGGCTATGGAGTGAGATGAGATAAAGGTACAAATCTTTGTGGTGGTATTTACCATCTCTGAGACTTTAGGAAATTAAATTTACTGTGCCTTAGTTTCCTCATCTGCAAATAAATTATTTTGATTATATTATTTCTATGATCAATTCTAGCTCAAAATTCTGTGATCCTAGAATACATTAGTTCTGGTTTCTTAGACAAGTTTTTTTTTTTTTTATTTCTATTGTTTTTAGCTTCCAAATCTGTACAGCATAGGGTTAATTATAGTTTCACTATATACTTTAAAAGCCTACTGTATAGAAAGTAATCTATAATCCTTAAAAAGTTTATGTAAATATGAGTTAGGGGAAAAAATAGAGAGGCTTGTCTTTCTTAACATTCTAGTCGTTTGGGGACCATTGCTTCCCTGTGCCTTTTTAATCTCATCTAGTTCCTTAGACATTCATCATGACATTCCTCACTCATCCACTGATTATACTGACCAAGCCAAGTTTATCTGTAATTTCCAGATTTTTCTTTTCTTCCTGTACATCAATTTGTTTGTCTGCAATGCAACTTCAGACTCTTTCTACTTTCAATTAGAAAACTGAACTTTGACAAAAGGAAGACACATTTGGACTCTATTGATAAAGAATTGCAAGCTCAAGGTCATTTTGAGCAGTGTTTTTAACTGGTAAATGAACTTACATTAAATGTTCATTTCAACATATTTTTCTAATATTACATTCTGGAATAATATAATCCTGTGATGAGGACATTTATAGTATTCCTGTTTTTTGGTTCTAACAAACCAAACCAAACGTAATGCAATTGATGTGGCACAAACAGAGAATAAACAAGTTGTTTTTTTTTTTTTTTTTTTTTTTTTTTTACTTCTGATATACAAAAAAGGATAATTCAAAATCTCTCTTGGCAAGAAATCGAGGAGTCTAAAAGAAATGTAAAATATAATGTCCACCTTTTGAACAAGTTGATGTGTTATTTTGTGAGACAAGATTAGCAGCACAAAAATTAACTACGGACAACCCAGTACTAAACAGTGAGGTTATTGTCAAATTAGCTTTGCATACTATAAAAGTAGGAGATTGAGGGTCCATAAGAGAATACAAATAACTTGAATAAACCTTTAAGGATGAATATGAATTTAATGCAGGCAGATAGCAGAGAAAGGGATTTCTAGGTGACTTGAAAAGTATGTGGAAACAGTTATTATGGCTTGTAGGACACAAGGGAATTGACTTGAATAGAATGAATGGAAAACCATGGGGATAAATAGAAAGATAGTTTGACAGGTGGCATATGGAAATGTTAGGGAGTCATTTAAATGACAAAAATAAAGTCTGTAGGATGCAGTAGGGAATTAAAAGGCATTAAAAATTAAGCTGGGTAGTGTGATGCTAAAAGGAAAATGAATCCATTGAGTGAGTAGCTTAGAAAGGTCTCTAGTCTGATCAATCCCACGTGGTTTTGCTTGGATACTAGGCAAGTCCTTACCCTTATTGTTCCTGTTGACTTTTACTTACTTCCAACCTGAGGTTAATGTTTCCAGTCTCTTTGCCCTATCTTTTATGCCACATTCACAAGATTATAAAATTTGGAAGCAGCTTTGAAACATCCTTTTCCAAACATAGTCTACACAAGGATAATTTATTACACCTACAATGTATCTATCTAATTCCATATATCTACAATATATCCAACAAGTGGTCATTCAGCTTTTGATTAAATAACTCCTGTATCTACTGTTACCTACAAAGGCACAAAAAATAACTCCTGTATCTATTGATACCTGCAAAGGCAGAGTGGTGAGAATGACCTTAATTCTGTGCTATTTTAGTCTCCTTACGTAATCCTCTCTTTCAGAACATAGGTGAGATGTGTTTCATCTTCAGTCTTCTGAACTGATAGTTTATCCTTGCATTGATCAGAGTTGTAAGATGTTTTCAAAGTTTGTTTTCTTTATAGTGTTATTGTCATTGCAGGGGCAATTAGGTGATATAGTGGATACAGCACCAATGCAGGAATCAAGAGGACCTGAGTTCAAATCTCGCCTCAGACACTTGACAGTCACTAGCTGTGTGACTTTGGGCAAGTCACTTAATACCAATTGCCTCATCCTGGGTCATGTCAAGTCATTCTGATGAATATCTGGTCACTAGATTCAGATGGCTCTAGAGGAGAAGTGGGGCTGGTGACCTGCACAGCACTATGTCACTCAAAATAAAGTCAAGTGCAAGTCCATTTCTCTGATGGCACCATCTTCTTTGGCAACAAAGGATGAACACACACACACACACACACACACACACACATACACACACATACAAATAACTCCTTTAAGAAGGTACCTCCTGTCTTCTAACTAAACTCATAACTCTTTAGCATGATGCTATGAGTTTATATGTTAGAAAGGTTTGTTGCTGTTTTCTCTGTAGTTTTTTTGTTTTGTTTTTTCTCCTTCCAATTTTTCTCTCTGCCATGTCAGCACATGCTTCCTAGTTCTGACCTCTCTAGTCAAGTAGAATAAATTTAATTACTCTTATATATTAACAACTATGCAAATCCTTAAAGAAAGTTGTTACAATAATAAATAATTTGGCAAAGTTGCAGGATACAAAATAAACCTACATGAAGCATATGCAATTCTGTTTACTACTAACAAAGCCCAAGGGCAGAAGAAAGAGAAATTCCACCTAAAGTTACTATAGAGTCTATAAAGTATTCAGGACTCTCTCTGCCAAAACAAATCCAGAGAACCACATGAACACAATTACAAAACACTTCACACAAATGGAGTCAAATCTAAATAACTGGAAAAGCATCAGTTGATCATGAGTAGATAGAGCTAATATAATAAATATGACAATTCTACCTAAATTAATTTACTTATTCAGTGCCATACCAATTGAAATAGCAAAAAAACAACAACAAACTTTTCTGTAGCTAGAAGAAATAGTATCAAAATTCATCTGGAAAAACAAAAGGTCCAGAATATCAAGGAAATTAATGAAATGAAATGCCAGGGAAGATGGCCCAGTCATAACATGTCTTAGGTTGCATCATAAAACAACAATCATCAAAACCACTTAGTACTGGCAAAGAAATGGAGAGGTAGATCAGTGGAATAGGTTAAGTACACAAGGCACAGTAATCAATACTCATAGCAGTGCGCTGTTTGTTAAACCTAAGGATTCCAGCTTCTGGAATAAGAACTCACTGTTGACAAAAACTGCTGGGAAACCTGGAAAATTGGGCATAGACCAACACTTGACACCATATACCAGAATAAAGCCCAAATGGGTACACAATCTAGGTGTAAAGGCTGCTACTATAAATAAATTGAGAGAGTACAGAACAGTTTAATTTTCAGATTTATGGAGAATGGAAGGATCTATGACCAAACAAGAGATAGAGAATATTATGAAATACAAAATGGATAATTTTGATTACATTAAATTGAAATTTTTTATATAAACAAACCCAATGCAACCAAAATTGGGAGGGAAGTAGAAAACTGGGAAAGAATTTTTATAACTAGTGTCTGTGATAAATTCCTCATTTCTAAAACATATAGAGAATTGAGTCAAATTTACAAGAATACAAGTCATTCCTCAATTGATAAATGGTCAAAAGATAAGAATGGGCAGTTTTCAGAGGAAGAAATTAAAGCTATCTATAGTCATATAAAAATGCTCTAATCCCTATTAATTAGAGAGAGAGAAATAAAAACAACTCTAAGGTATTACATGACACCTATTAGGTTGGCTGACAAAACAGGAAAATGATAAATGCTGGAGAAGATGTGGAAGAGTTGGAACACTAATTCGTTGTTGATGGAGTTGTGAGCTGATCCAACCATTCTGGAGAGCAGTTTGGAACTATGCCCAAAGGGTTATAAAATTTGCATACCCTTTGACCCAGCAACACCACTTCTAGGACTATATTCCCAAATATATCATAAAAATGGGAAAAAGATCCACATGTACAAAATTATTTATAGCAGCTTTTTCATGGTGGTCAAGAACTGGAAGTTGAGGAAATGTCTATCAATTGGGGAATGGCTGAACAAGTCATGATATATGAATGTAATGGAATACTATTGTGCTATAAGAAATGATGAACAGGAAGACTTCAGAAAAACCTGGAAGGATTTATATGAACTGATGGTGAGCATAGTGAACAGAACCAGGAGAATTTTATAGCAAAAGCCACAGTGTTCAAGGACTGTTTCTGATAGACTTAGTCTTCACAGCAATACAAGGACCTAAAACAATTCCAAAGGACTCATGATTCAAAATGCCATCCACATCCAAAGAAAGAACTATGGAGTCAGAATGCAGAATGATACAGACTATTTTCTCTTTTGTTATGTTTTGTTTTGGTTTTCTCATGGTTACTCCCATTTGTTTTAATTATTCTATGCAACATAACTTATGTGAAAATGTGTTTCGTAAAAATGTATGTGTAAAATCCATATAAGACTGCATGCTGTCTTGGGGAGGGAGAGGAATGGAAGGGGGGAAAATTAAAAACTTATGGAAGTGATTGTTGAAAACTGAAAACAAATAATTTAAAATAAAAGTTATCATTCCCTCCTCTAATCATCTTCACTCAGCACTGCATGTTTTCTGGTCAAGAAATCTTTTGCTCCTTCAACTAACACATGGACCTCTCCTTGCCATCATCTTTCATAGATTCCTAGCATCTTAAGAGTTGAGGAATATTTGAAAGGCAATATACATTGAGTATCTCTTTTTGGCTCTCATCGACATATGATCAAGGATCTCTTATGGTATAAATTTGAAAAATTATGTATCACAATCATAAGATGTTTTTATCTACAGGAAAAATGAATAGAATATAATAGAAGAATTGGTAGGTAACTATATACCTCATAAATGATTATGCTATAAATACCAATTTTTCTTTTGTACTATTGGTGCCATTTTCCTGGGCATGTGAAGGGAATGTGACTCACAGAGAAGGGAGGATATTTCTGCGATCATGGAGAGTTGGCAGGACCAAGCTCTATTTCATGCATAGTCCCTTTGTTGTGCCAAAACTTCCCTAAGTAACACATCTATACCATCAGAAACTCATACAATTAAGGCATATATGCACCAACCATGTTGCTAGCCACTCCCCCCCCCAAGCACAAGTGACCTCTGCTCATAGAGATACAGAAAACAAAAGAAGTAAACAACCTGGATGTCCAGAACATACAACTGAAATGCTAAACTACTTCCATGAGAACCATCTTTCAACTACTCATCTAAATCTGCTTCAACCGCCATCTCTTAGAACAAGTCAGTGAATATTCATTTTGAAAGTATCCACTGCAATGTGCCAGAAACTGAAGGTCCTAGCAACACAAAGTGTGCAAAATATTTATAAAGAATAAATTGGGGAAAACATCTTAGAGGCAAAGCATTAAAATAAAAGACTGAGAAAGGATCCTTGAAGAATCCTAGCTGAAATTTCAAGCTATCCAGGGGAGCTAGGAGGTGAAGATGAGAAAGAAGAAAATTCCTAGTTGTGTTTCAGTCAAATGTCTAGAAGCATGACCATTTGGGTGCACCAAGACTATCACCAGAATTATTTTTGACTGTACATTATGTTGTCTATAATCTGACATTTTGTAAATACATTGAAAGCTATCACTAGGGTATTTCATCCAGTTGTTTCCTTCTGCTACACACCACTGGAATGTTATTCTTGTTTTGAAAACAAATTATTTTCACAGTGGCATGTAAGCTCCTTGAGGACAAGTTCTATTTCATTTGTGGTTTTGTATTTCTAGTTCCTCACAGGCTTTCTAGCGCACAAGAAAATCTTATTAAATGGCTGAATTGATTAAAATTGAATTGACTAGTGCATGTTTTTGTTCAAAAAAATCATTCAACTTCCACAACAGCAAACATTTATAAGTGTCTGTTTTGTGTCTGGAAATATGTTGAATGATAGTGGTCCAAAGGCATTAAATAAAGAGTCTACCTTCAAGAAGCAGAGCAGGTAGTTATAGCAATGAACATAGAAACAAATAAGTAGAATAAAATCTAATTTGAGGAGAGGGCATTGAGTACAGAGGGAGTAAAGGAGGGGGAAATTTGGAAAGCCTTCATGGAGACAATGGAACCTAAAGAAAGGAAGATGGCATTTCTGATAGGTGAAGCTACAGGTCTTTATTCTAGGAATGGAGGACTTTTTAAGCAAATCCATGGAGTTAGGACATGGAAAGATGATTTCAGTTTACAACTTATATTCCAGTTTGGTGAAAATGTAAATTTAATGGATAGAAGTAATGTACTTTAAAAAAACTAAACAATCTAATTAAGGTAATCCCAATAACTAGCTAGTTGAGACTGATGAACCTAAACTGACACCTTTACAACTTGTCTGTCTATCTATCTATCTATCTATCTATCTATCTATCTATCTATCTATCTATCTATCTATCTATCTATCATCTATCTGTCTGTCTATCTATCTATCTATCTATCTATCTATCTATCTATCTATCTATCTATCTATCTATCTATCCATCCATCCATCCATCCATCCATCCATCCATCCATCCATCCCATCTGCTGACCTACCTATCTAGCTACATACCTAGATACTATATTGTGTATTTATCTATATATATATATATATATATATATATATATATGTGTGTATATATATATACACACATATGTGTGTACATATATATACACACATATGTGTGTGTACATCTATATATACACACATATAGTACACATATTATGTGTATGTCTATACCTATAAATATATACATGTACATACCTACATATATGTGCATGTATATATCTGTATATGTGTATATGTATGTGTGTATATGTCGATGTGTACACAGACACATACATGCACACATGTACATTTCTATATGTATGTGAATATGACAGATAAAGAGATGGATGATGACTAGGACCCAGTGTTGAAAGAAGTTATGATATGAGAAAAAATGCCTTGAAGAAAAGTGCAAAGAACATGTAATGTTAACCTCAAAGTTGCCATAATGGTAAAGGTCTCTCTTGGTAGGAAAACCAAATCAACCAAGATTGCTATATATCTGTGAGACCTGAAACACTGCTTCCTCTAGAGAACTAAAGATGAGCATCACTCTGAGGACAATGGAATGGTGCATTAACCAATTAATCAATAATGTTTTATTAAATGCCTACTATTTACCAGGCAGGAAGGTATATGGCAGGTGTGAGCAGGGTGAAACCTATTTCCAATGATAAATTGGGGAGAACAGACACACAGGTTGTGGGAAAAGAATGATGGTAGCCAAAAGAGAAGGGCTGATCAAATAGTGAGATTAAGTGATGACAGATGTGCTCAACTGATACCTTTTCAATGTTGGGAGAAACAAAGAAATGTATATAGTAAGTTGAAAGGAAGACCTTGTAGCAGATTTGGGGAGGAAATATATGAGGGTCATACAGGTTAGGTAACTATGGATGGGTTGTCATCTGTATTACTGGAAAAGGAGAAAAGCTTGATCCATCTGAGTAAATGAGATTGTCTCTATTCCTGCTTCAGCACAATAAGGAATTGTGACATTCTCTACCTGATAAAACAGCACTATTTATTAAAGCTGTATACTAGCCTGGATGATAGTTGCAATACTTTCCCATCATTTCATGGACAGGAAAGATTGTGTAATTTTGAGTCGCATAGAATTGATGTTATTTGAACTTGCCTTATAAGTAGAAGGAAACACTTCAATGGAATAGTGGGGGAAAGAGAGTCATTGCTGGCAGAAAGAACATTTTGAATAAAATCATGAAATTGGGAAAGCAGAGGATACAGCCCCTTACTGGCCCATCATTCAGCAGTACATTTGGAAAGATCTAATAATAGCAATAATAATAGTATTCATCATCATCATGCATATATTTAGAATAAAATGGATAAACTGCTAGATAGATTCAGGAAGACTAATTTAAGTACCATCCATTACTAATTACATGTATTTGTATATATGATTTTTTTGTATATACACATGGATATATATATATATATATATATATATATGTAAGGATATATGGATATATGAATTATAATATCTATATATAAATACGTATGTATAGCAATAACACCAATCACACATTTATTTATATGTTAAAATGTATTATAATGTTTATTTGTACATGTCATATATATGTACATATGCCCATATACATATATAAATGCACATGTAGATTCTTATATATGCATTTATATATACATGTATCTCATCTCAACACACACATACATGTACGCATGCGCACACATACACACACAAACACACATGCAATTAGAAGTTCTAAAGAGCAGTGAAATAGTGAACTAAATAGAAATAGAGGGCATTAACCTGTCTGGATTTCAAATTAGGTTATGAAGCAGTGATCAAAGTTTTTTTTTTGTTGTTTTTGTTTTTTGTATTATTAAAGAATTGAGAAGTTTATCAAAGCCTAGATAAAGAAAGTGGTCATTTAAAAACAGTCTTTCTTGCCTTTGGTCATTTCCTTTCTTCCCATAAAAGAACTCATTCTCTCTTTTCTGAGTCTCTGAGTTCTGATAAAGGAGCTTTCACCTTCTCTTTCCCAGAATCAGGTCAACAAGATTTTAGGCTTTTTCCAAACCCTGCCAACTAAATATAGTCCCTCCACTTCCTCCTAAACATGGAGTATGGACTTCTGTCCCTGAGACAAGAGAGTCTGATAAGGGAGTTTTGCATCTTCACTTGCCAGTAACCCAGTTACTGTACCACTGTTTTATTGCCTTAGTTGTATTCACAGAACTTAAAATAATTCCTGACTCATAGCAAGTACTTAATAGTATTCTTAAATTAATTAATTAATTTATTCACTGGTTCATTTGTTCATTCAGTCAATAAGAAATTGAATTCAATAATAACTCATGAAACATATCAAAAACCAAGCCATGAATTAACCACTTGGGAAAGAACTTCTAATTTGATATGTAGGACAAGGGAAATTGGAAAATATTTTACCATAAATTATGTTTACATTAAGTAACAATTTATACCAAATGCCACAATATGTTCCAAATGAATACTTGACAAATATAGGTCATATCATCAGTAGAAAAAAATAAGGAAGGTGGATGGATGCATCTTTCACAACTATTGCTAGGGTAAAAATTCGTATCCAAACAATGACTAGAATGCATCATAAAAGATAAAATGCATATCAATACATGAAATTTAAAAACGTTTTCTTTTTTCCTGAATAATATTAATTTAGTCATGTTAAAAAGAGAAATGGTCCATTGGGAAAGTTATATAAAATATATTTTCTAAGGATGTTATCCAACACATAAATTAATGAATACATATTTAATATTAATATCTATACTCAAATTCATAAGAGGTCCAAAACATGAAAAAATCCAAGACATATAAATGATCCCTACATATCATTTATATTAAGAGAAATTCAAATGTAAACTGAGATTTCACACTATATCCATTATATTGTAGATGATGAAAGATAGGAGGAGATGAAGGAAGAGAGGCACACTAACATAACAATATTGATGGAATGATGAATTAGTGCAACTATTCTAAAAGTAATTTTCATTATGTCAGAAAGTGATCAAAATGTTCACACTCTGATTCAAACATCCCACTTTTAAGCATATACAGCTAGAGATAAACAAAAGAACAAATAAAAATAATAAATTTTAAAAGCTTCCAAATATCACAAAATAGTAATTGCTTTACTTTCTCAGATGGCAAAATAAGTAGGTTGATAAACACATAAATCAATAGAACACTAAGTTAATTAGCTAAATTAATTAAATTAATTCATTTTGGGAAAGGACAGAGAAAGGAACGGAAGGCAAGAGAAAGGAAGGGAAGGGAAGGGAAGGGAAGGGAAGGGAAGGGAAGGGAAGGGAAGGGAAGGGAAACTAGGCAGTAAAACCCAAGTCAACTGGGCATCTTTTGGCCATCCAAATTTGCCTTTCTTTGGAGAGGAGAAGAAGGGGAGGGGGAGGCAGACAGAAGAGGAGGAGCTGAGTTACCCAGCTAGCTGGGTCCCCATTTAGCCAGCTGCATCTACTCACAGTATTGTGTTCATCCTTCATTGCTGAAGAAGGCCATTCCATCAGAGAAATGATAACATGACTTGCATTTGACTTTGTTTTGAGTGACGGAGGGCTGTGCAGGTCACCAACCTCACTTCTCCTCCAGAGCCATCTGAATCCAGTCACCAGATATTCATCAGGATGACTAGACATTCATAGGAGAAATGAATCCCTTTAACTCCAAGGAATGACTATTCAGATCTATGGGTATTATTAAAAAGAGATCATCCAGGAAGGATTAGAAGGGAGAAAAGTTACCATTTGTGGTCTTTGTTGATTCATTGCTGAGGTACTAAAGAAATTTGACTAACCTTATAGTAATAACAGAGACATCCACAATCTTTCTAGGGTTGTTTCAAAGACATTATTGAGAATCCCCCATGACTTGTCAAACTAAATGATCAACAAGGCTAACTGCTGGTGATTCACTGGAGAGCACTCTATGCCACCCAGAGGAATTCCTGAATGGATCACTGGGGATGATGAAGTACAGGCAAGCAACTAAAGACCCTTGAGGCATTAGTGATATTTTCATCACTAGAGCTGATTGAAGACTGGAACTTCAGAAGAGAAATGTACATATGGGACATGAACAGATGGTTAAGAAGATGGTTTTTGAGGAAATGATTGGAATTGTTGGAACAAAGCTTAAAATATAAGAATGGCAGTTTTGTGGCCATGGCTGTACTGAATGCAAGAGGGTTTTAAAATGAATGTTTGCCTGGAGTCACGCAAATCAGATGAAGTGGGCTTTTAAAATGAGAAATAAGGATGCAGAAAACTTGGTTTAGTTGCCAAGTTAGATTCCATAGAGATCAGGAGATACTTGTAGCTTTCTAAGAAGAGTAGTAGGAGAGATTGCCAATAGATATCAGCAGGAAGATTTGAACAAAGGAGCCAACAACAAATTCATTTCCTCAGATGCTAGTACAAAAAAAAATCACAAAACATGGGTAATGCATAAAGTGTAGTGACAATTAATAACAAATATTACTATTATAGTTAGCAATTACACACTAATTTGAGGTTTGTGAAGCACTTTATATATGCTATCTCATTTCATCGTCGTAACAGTCCTATAAGATGGAGGCTCTTATCTCTATACTAAAGATGAAGAAAACAGGCTGAGAGAGGAGAAAGGACTTGTCTAAGACAACAAAGTTAGAAAGTGTCTAGGACAAGACTTGAATTCAGGTCACTTTTAGGGCTGCAACTGCTACAGCTCCTTGCAATGAGGAAAACTTGACATAGCAGATACCTACCCCTGATTCTTGGCGGGATGCTCCTGTTAACTGAATATGACTCAAGAAGAGTACATTTTATTTAACACAAACAATAATTAAATAGGTGTTGAGAGTAAAATAACATGGGCTATTAAGAATGTATAGTTATGTGAGAAACATCCAGGTACAACAGGATGTAACAAGGTAAGATAATTTAGGTGAAGATCTATGGAAATAAAAATGAGGAATATTTTCAGGGAAGTATATTGTGGACTAATTTGAGAGTAGGAGACAAAAAGACAACTGATGAGGAGCTTGGGAAACAGATCACAAATCTGGCATGAAGACATGATATGGTACTGATGGGAGGTTTCAATTATCCAGACATCTGCTGGCACTTCCTCTCTGCCAAAAGCAAAGTAGCTAATATATTCTTGGCTTGACAATGATAATTTCATTCTTTAATAGGTTGGTGGATGCAACAAAAAGAACCTTTACTACTGTGTATCACTAACAAGGAAGAATCAGTTGCCAGAGTAGAAATGAGTAGGACGTTAAGGGCAATTTGATCGTTCCATTTTCTAAGTTGTGATTAAAGAAAGGAAGAACAGGCAGCTGAGACTGAATAAAATGCAATTCAAACACTTCATGGAAACTATAGGTGATCTTATATGACCTAACATTCTATAAGTGAAATCAATCCAGGAAATATGAGAAACACTACAGAATACAAGTCTGAAATCAATGTTGTTGAGAAGTCATTAAAATTATGAGAATGAAAATGGTAATGGAAGGTTGATGACTAAGTCTATCCTTGAGAAAACAGATTACTGGATTCGCAGGGTTTGGAGTATTGCACAACTCCCTGTTATTTACCTAGACATACGTTTTTGATTTGATTCTTCCCTGGGAAGTGAAACCATTGATAAGAAGAGACTTATTGTCCTCATACTCTTGGGTTTACTATGTCCCCCAACCTGGTTTAGTGGGGAAAATTGTACTTATTTGTTCATTCAGGATGAATCCTTAAAAGGAGAGGATAGCAGAGGGAGGAAGGTACTCTATTTATAATATAAATCATACATAGGACATTTGATTTATTCCTACGCACAACTCTCCCCTTATCTTATGGTGTTTTGCCCAAAGGAAGGCAAATTTTGATGGCCAAAAGTTATCTAGTTAGCTTGGATTTTACTTACTAGATTTCTTTCTCAAAGACCAAACTTAAATCCAATTCACTCTGGTTCTCATGAATTGGACAAAAATACGTTTGTACCCAAGCATTACTTAATGGTTATTTTGGGGCCCTCCTGGCTCAGAGTGAATGTAAATAGAAATTTTTTCTCTTTTGTCCTGCAACCCTGAGGGTCTTCCCTTCCTACTTTGATTTTTATTATTTTTATTATTAAAGAGGCCATCCATTGATTCACTTCTTAAAGAGATCTATTCATCGAATAGCTGTAGGGGTGCAGGGTGTATTCAGGGAGGACCACTACCTTTGGGGTGATGACTGCTGAGCCCTTTTCAGGGCTCTTTCTACCTTTGATGTCCACCTGTTCCATCTAACTTTCACCTGTGGCTCCAAGAAGCTGCAGCATCTTCACTGGCCACACCTGAGTAAACCATTTCAGCAGACGGGCCAAAACAGGTTGAGGGTAACCAAGGGGTCTCAAATCCATTGGTGAGTTAGGGGCATGTCTATTCCAAGCATGTGAAGACTTCCTCTGGTGGAATGAGTGGATGAGAACAATTTATTCCAATGGCCATGAAGGCAGATGAAGCAGACGATGTGGAGCTCTTAGAGTTTAGTTAGACACCAAAGATGCCAAGGTCATCCACTGCATCCTGACCCGTCGCCAGCCATCTTGACTCTGCCCTGCCACTAGACTAGGATGATTCTGGAGGAGGGAGTGAAGCTGATGACTTCGTGCAACTCTGCCTCACTTAAATCCAATTTACGCATTAATCAAAAGACATCAAAAAAAAAAAAAAAAGAAGGATAGAGGACTGCCTTTACAGCTATTTGAACTGAGGTTCAAAGGCTTCTTCAGATACTTAGTAGCTGTGTGTCCCTGGGCATGTCACTTAATCACTTTTAGCTTCAATTTATACCTGTGTAAAATGATGTATTTGCACTTGAATATCTTTCAGTTTCCTTCCATTTCTAAATTTATGTTCTTATGAACTTAAACCTCCTATGTCTATCCAACACATTCCTACTGTTCAATAATTTCTATTATCTAATAATACCTCATCTTATACCATTACTCTGTCATGGTAACAAATACCCTATCATCTTTAATCTCTTTATTTTCTGCTCTTGTCCTAATATGCGCAAAATCCTGCATCATGAAAGATACCCCTCACAATGCCTCTCACAATCCTTTATTATCTCTAAGTCATTGTTTATAATCCTTAAGGACTTCAGTATAAGACTTAGAGATTTCTGCTTGTGCCTAACTTCTGCCTTCCACTTAGGACATCAATCTTTTTTTTCTTTTTTTAGATATCTCCTGAAACACGCAGCAGCCCAGTCTGGAAAGGCCTTTAATGCCTGTGCTGTCCTCCCTTTACTAAGCCCAGCCATTCACAAAGACAGGTAGAGCTTGAATCTTGCCATCACCCCTGACTGTGATAATTCCTAGAGCATGGACATGGAAATCTCCTTTTCCAACAATAGCATATCGTGTATATATCCATCTACACACACATGCTTTTCCAAGGCATTAACATTCCTTCATTCAATTTTACTTAATCATGGACTGAAAATCATTAACAAATATAAGCAGTTTCACATAAAAATACTTCATCTAGGACTGTATAAGAAGTTAAACTTTTCTGATCTACTCTTTGTCTATGTGATATATAGCTTGTATATGTATGTATATGTGTATATATACACATATGTGCATCTATATATGTCGTATACCAATATATACACAATCTGTATAAATAAATTGTATATCCACATGTATGTATGCACTCACGAATTATATATGTAAATTTTTGTGCATACATGCACATAAAGATTTTCAATTTATTTTTCATGTAAACATATTGTTCAACATGACCACTAAACATGCACATATATGGGAATACATTCAAAAAAGCATATGCACATGCATTTATAGTTTTACATGTACTTATATTCTTTACATGACCATGTAACAGGCATGTACATGTATGCAAGTATGCACATGTGTAATTGTGAAATCCTAAAAGAGAGCTGTTTTTATGGTTATTGCTGTTAGGAACATTATCATTACTGCCTTACTTATTATGATTGCGCCATGAATGGAAGACTGAACTTGGAATCAGCAAGAACTAAAATTAAATCCAATCTTAATCAGTTACCTACTGGGTAGCTTAAATTGAGACACTTAACCTTTCTTCACTTATAAAGTGGGTTAAATTCTGGCACCTACCTCACAGAACAATTTTGAGGTTCAAACAGGACAAACAACACAAAGCTCTTTAGAAATCTTAAGGAATTATATACATCATTAATATTTTTAAATTTTTTTTCTATTGTTATTTTCAGCACTTGTAATGACTTAAATACTTGGTCGAGGCAACACTGTTGAAGGCCAGCATTGCAATCAGAAGACTCTGGCATCAGAAGAGGCATATGTGACAATGGAAGGGGAAAATGTTGGAGAGGCATCTTGAAGTTCAAGTCATGGTAAAGGGTAGGAGGAAATGGAACCATATTTCAGTGACTAATCATGGAGAGATACCTAAATGAAATGGGTTTTAAATCACAGTTTCAGCAAAGTGACAAGTGCAAATACATCATGTTCAAAGAGGCAGGCATGAATGGTAATTAGCTGTCTGTGAGACAAGGAGTGGTGGGGTTATCCATTATTCAAACAAATTTTCAATCATGTAGGAAAATATTCCCCACTTTTCCGCTCCATACCACTACTATTTATCTCTCTAGGCTATGTATTACGGGTATATTCATAGAAATGCACAGACACACACACATATATATGTATATATTTTTCCATGTACACATATACATCAATACATGATGTGGTATTTATGCATGTATACATGCATGTCCATAAGTGTGTGTGCATGGGTATATGTATATAAGATGAGATCTTTGTCTAAATTTCTTGTTCCACCTGATGACAAAATTTTAATCATACTTAAACTTACAGAGAAACACTAACCTGCAATGAAATATTTAATATTATTCATGTTGAATATATAGCTACTTGCTCTCCCTTTTCCCAACTGAAAGGAAGGAAGGAAGGAAGGAAGGAAGGAAGGAAGGAAGGAAGGAAGGAAGGAAGGAAGGAAGGAGGCATTTATTAGGAGCCTCCTGTGTTCCATATAGTGTGCTAATTCATTTACAAATGCTATATTATTTAATCTTCCTAATATCATTGAGAAGTAGTTGCTATTAGTGTACACATTTGACAGTTGACAAAATTAAAGCATTCCGAGATTAAGGGACTTGTTCAGGCACATGCAGCTAATAACTCTCTGAGGCAGGATTTGAATTTAGCTCTTCTGGCTGTTAGTTCCAGTACTCTATGCACTGCATCACTGAGCTGCTGGAAATTATTTTTTTTTCTTTTTAGATGAAAACTTTTTTATTTTATAAATAATTATACATAAAGTTTGATAAATGTTTGATGAATGTTATTGACACTCTAAAGAGAAAAGACAAATATGGGCAAAGAAATGACCCAATAGAAACAAATGTAGGAACCTTTCTTCTTATTTATAACGTAAATATGGTTTTTAAACATATGCATCATTTGACACATCTGGGCCTTATATGCTGAAGCAAGTGCTTTATTTCTTTTATTATCTGAAAAGTCTTTAGAATCCTAAGAGACGTCTTTTTTTTAAATTAATTTATTTGTTTTCAGTTTCCTACAATAGCTTCCCATAAGTCTTAAACTTTCTCTCCCTTCCTCCCACCTCCATGCCCAAGATGGCATGCAGTATTAAATGGGTTCTACACATGTATTCTTATTAAACACATTTTCACATTAGTCATGTTGCATACAAGAATTAAAATGAATGGGAGAAATTACGAGAAAAAATCAAACCAAAACAAAACATAACACAAGAGGAAATAGTCTGCTTCATTCTGCATTCTGATTCCATACTTCTCTCTCTGAATGTGGATGACATTTTACCTCCAGAGTCTATTGAGAATGTTTTAGGTCCTTGCACTGCTGTGAAGGGCAAAATCTATCAAAAACAGTCCTCGCACACTGCAGCTGTTACGGTGTACAATGTTCTTCTGGTTCAGCTCATTTCACTCACTATCAGTTCATATAAGTCCTTCCATACCTCTCTGAAATTTTCCTGTTCATCATTTCTTATAGGACAATAGTACTCCATTCCATTCATATACCACACCTTGTTCAGCCATTCCCCAATTGATGGGCATCTCCTCAATTTCCAGTTCTTGGCCATCACAAAGAGAGCTGCTATAAATATTTTTGTACATGTGGAACTTTTCCCATTTTTATGATCTCTTTGGGATATAGTCCTAGAAGCGATATTGCTGGGTCAAAGGGTATGCACATTTTTTTGTAGTCCTTTGGACATAGTTCCAAATGACTCTCCAGAATGGCTGGATCAGTGCATGGCTCCACCAGCAGTGAATTAGTGTTCCAACTCTTCCACAACTTCTCCAACATTTATCATCTTTCTGTTTTGTCATGTTAGCCAATCTGATAGGTGTGATATGGTACCTCAGAGTTGTTTTGATTTGCATCTCTCTAATCAATAGTGATTTAGTCTATATAATCTATATAGATTTAGACTATAATAATTTTGACTATATAATCCATAGTGATATGATTTTTCATATAATTTTAGCTTTAATTTTTTCCTCTGTAAACTGCTTGTTCATAACCTTTGATCATTTATCAATTGAGGAATGACTTGTATTTTGTAAATTTGATTCAGTTCTCTATATATTTTAGAAATGAGACCTCAAAAATGAAATCATGTCTATAAAAAACTTCTCAAATTTTAAAGCGGTATAAAATCTAGGTTTCAGCAGCAGCCTTCAGGAAAGAAAAAAACTTTGATTAATTAGTAGAATTATCACATGGGTTCAATATTGCCCATTTGATAAAGAGAATTCTTGAAGGAGAAATTAAATAAAAGATATAAAGAAAAGGACTCTCTATGGTATGCTAACATTTAAAATTAGCATTATTCTAAAATTGTTGCCTAAATTCTGAATGCTTACTTTATTTTGACTATGAATTATAATTTAGAACTATGTAAATTGTAGTTGAAAAATGACATGTTATAGACAACTTCAAAGACATACTCATATTTTCACTTCTTTCTCTGTGAGCATGAAATATTTAGCATTTCATACTTACATACATATGTATGTACACACATATATGTGTGTATGTATATAAGTGTGCATATAATGTGTGTGTGTGTGTATATTTGTTTTTCCTGACAGGCTTGTGTCCCTTATATAGGTTCTTGCCTATGAGGCCTAGTAAAGATAATTCTGAACTCTAAGTTAAGAAATATGGATACTGCTTCTGACTCTACTGTTTATTAATATATGACCAAGGCCAAAAAACTTACACACTCTGGGATATAGTTTCCTCATCTTTCAATGTCACTATGGAGGATAGAGTTGATTTCTTTGATATGGGAAGAGTTGATTCCTTCCTAGGCCTTTCTTCCCAGAGAAGGTAGCTGGCACAAAAATGGATAGAATATCAGACTTAGAGTCAGGAACAACTGCCTTTGTGAATTCAAATCAGTCCTCAGACATTTACTACCTGGACAAGTCAGTTAACCTTGTTTGCCTCACTTTCCTCATCTGTAAAATGAGCTGAAGAAGTAAGTGGCAAAACACTCTGGCAAGAAAACCCCAAGTGGGCTCGTGAAGTTGGACACAACTGAAAAAAAAATGACCTACTGAAGACATTTTTTGAATCTTTCCTGAGGGAAGGACTTGTTGTAATATGTGATTTCTCTAGCACCACAATTTCCTTTCTGTCCCTTCTCTCATCTTTTCATTGCAGATTTAATACCCTATGAAAACAATTAACTTACTTTTTAGCTTAGAAAAAATATAATATTTCTCAGGTCCACATAATTCTTTTTCTTTATTTTCTGGAGATTATATCACAGAATATTATCATATTTGCTTCAAGGTCCTTAATTATGAAAATTTCTAGTATTTTTATTAGAGGTAAAAATTAGGATGAAAGAAACGTTTTCGTTAAAGAAGTAAGCAGAACAAATTTGGTTCATATAATTGAACTAGTTTATAAAGGAAAATTTGAAAGAAAAGGATAAATCACTTTATTTTTTGCAATTTCCCTAAATATTTGATGATGTGATATAGCAGAAAGCACCCTGATTGACACATCTAGGATGACCTACTAGCGCAGGTTCTTAGATCTGATTTTCTAAAGGGAAAGCAACTTCAACAATCTTTCTTAACTATATATACCAACAAAGAAAATACAAGCAGAGAAAAATGGTCAACAGAAAGAGCTTCTGTCTGGCCATAAGCAAAAGGTACAACACAGATCAACAGACAGATCCAGCTGTCTGATCATTATATACATACATAATTTCCAGAAAGAGAGAAGCCCCAACATCTGGATTTTCAAAGCTGGGTGTAGAGGGGCTCCTTGATGGCTACCCAGAGTCTCATGTGGCACAGGTACCTTCTTCCAAAGAGTAAGCTCCAAAGCAAAACCTCACCACAGAGTGCGTGTGTGTGTGTGTGTCTATAGAATATACAAAACAAGCCTCCCCTAATCACGCTTTCTTTAATGGCTCCACATGACGCCTATTAACAGGGGTGAGATTGGGAATCTTTAACTCTTATTACATGTGGGTAAAATGAGGATCTTTATCCTAAGTTTTCTCCATTCTGTTGCCAATAGAACCCTTATGGTTGACTATACTATAATTCAGCACTCATTTCTCTTTCCCCTTTAAGTTCTTCCTTTTAGTTTCTCCTTTGGCTTGTTGCCCTTGAATTGCGATTCTTTCTGGCTCACATTACTATATCCTGCACAGAACTTGAGATATTATCTCCCTATTTCTTCTGCTTCTCAGACCCTGCATTCCTTCTTCTCAATCTCCCATAGATTGTTTTTGTCCTATATATTCCCAGTATGACTCAAGTTTAGGGCAGCTGAGTCACCTCAGACACTTGACACTCACTAGCTGTGTGACCTTGAGCAAGTCACTTAATCCCAATTGCTCCTCCTGGATCATCTCCAGTCATCCTGATGAATATCTGGTCACTGGATTCAGATGACTCTGGAGGAGAAGTGAGGCTGGTGACCTGCACAGCCCTCTGTCACTCAAAACGAAGTCAAGTGCAAGTCATGTCATCATTTCTCTGATGTCATGGTCTTTTTCGGCAACAAAGGATGAACACACACTATGACTCAAGTCTACATTCCATCTCAAAGATTTTCTCTCATCTGTTTCTTTTTTGAGTGTGTACAATATTTTTCTTTGAAAGTAGTCACAATAACTTAAAATATTTTGTAAAAATGAGAGGGTTGTGTGACATACAATAGAAAATAGTGCAAACTGAAAGAAATTTGGGTTGGGGACAGACAGGCATAATCTATCACAGCCTCTACAAATGGACAATAACATGGGTCCTGATTTGAAAAGGAAGATTACAGTGGATTGGATTACTATGGGCAAATTGAAAATGCTTTTAACAATCCAGATATGTACATGACAGTAAAGAGCCATCTTTTCAAAATAAACATTTTACTAGCATTGCTGTACGATGAGAAGAGTAGATGAAATATGATCAAACAAGATTGCTCCATCAGTATGATTGTGATGTACGGAGAAAACAAGAATTGTCTTCAACACAATGTGTAGATCCTCCACCCGCACTTATGGCAAAATTTTTGGTCCACATACATATTATTGCTATTTTGTTTATTATTCATTTTCAAAATGGACTAATGAAATCATGGTTGATATCTTAACTTGCATGTGAATTGAATTTGTTTGACAGAGTTTTACTGTCAAACATGCTACAGCTTCTTGCAACCACTCAACAAGAGTTGGGAGACAGGTGGACACCAAAGGTGAATGAACAGTCCCACAAAGGGCTCAGCAAGCCCTCACACCAGAGCTGGTAGTCCTCCCTGCATTTCCCAGATAATAAGAATCCAACAAAATGGGCAGGAATGGGTGGATTGCTACCTGCAGGACTGTAGGGAATGCTGAATCAATAAGATCACAAATATGTCTGAATATTGAAAAGTTATAGAAAATTGATACTTAGAATTGTCTGACAGTTTAGTGGGTTGATTTAGGAGAAGGTGTGCTACCATTAATTTCAGATCTTCAAAAAAATGTTTAATGACCACTTGTCTTAATGATAAAGGAGCTATTTTTTTCTGGGCATTTTTTAAAAATTCATTTACTCTGAAGTCTCTTAGACCTCTGATGTTCTTTGATTCTGTGACCAGTATGAGGTCTTATAGTTGAGAAACTGTCTAATGAGTTTACATACCTAGGTATCTGACTGCAAATCCAATGTTTTTTCCATTTTAATTTCCATCTCAGAACTCCCAGAGAGTAGCCTTAATCATACATCTACTGGTTAAGTACATTACATGGTAAATTGGTACTACAATACCAGAAATCTGAAATACTTTATTTCCAAGGATCCTATGAATTACCCAGCCTCAGGGAATAACAAAGGACTGGGAGTAGCAGGAATAAGAGTGATGAATTTAGTAAATATTGTGCCTTCATGTAAACTCAAATGAAAATAGTCACTAAGTCAGTTATAGAACAATATCAATCAGAAGAAATTACTTCAGCCCCAAGATGTATATTCCAAATGGAAGAAGTTTGGAACAAAAATACAGAAGTTAAGTTGATTTTTGAATAATGGAAATGGAAATGTTCTTTTCTTCCTTTTCATTTTATTGTTCATTTATACCTTCGTTTCTTTTAAATTTCATCTTCATTCCTTACCTTTCTTTGAATTTCTAGGACTTAGGACAAATCCTGGCATCAAAGAGGCATTTAATAATTTTTTTTGTTGACCTCTCTTAACTTCATTTACTTATTTCTTGACAGAAATCACAGGGAAAGAATAAGGAAAGTTATTCAAAACAAAAAAAAATATTTGAGTACCAGTACTGGATAAATAGAATTACTGGAAAATACTATATCATGAAATATTGGAAAATATTATTTGTCACGAAAAAAACACCTTTTTTTGAAAAGATACAGCATATAGATGAAGAAATACATAAATCTTCATTTGACAAGGTTTATGCCTTATATTCTGGTAGATATAAATTCTTGTAGACTACTTGAATAAAATAAAGTTTTCTATTTCACTTTAAAAATTCCCCATAATCTGGTCACTCCCTTACTCTCCAAGCTTCTCATAGCTTATTCCCTTCCATACACTCTTAGATACACTGACACTATTTTCCTTCCTGTTCTTCTATCCATCTCTCAACTGTTGGCATTTTCATCGGCTGTCCCCAAAACCAGAACTGTCTCCCTCCTCATCTCTGAGTCTCATCTTTCCTGGACTTCTTCAAATCTTAGCTAAAAGCTCACCTTCCATAAGAAGTCATTCATATATTTTTCCTTAACCTAAATGCCTTCCATAGGAGCTTATCCTCAATTTCATAATGTGTATATGTGTATATGCACACATATATGTGTATATGCATTTTTCTACATATATACATATGTGTGCATATGTGACTACATTTATATATGTACATGCATATGTGCCTATATTTTCATTCCTATATACATATATGTGGGAGAGAGACAGAGAGGGCAGAGAAGAGACAAAGAGTGAGTGAGAGAGAGAGAGAGAGAGAGAGTTATTGCTTCTTGTCTTCCCTATTAGAGTGTAAACTCCTTTGTGAAGACCAGGGTCTTAGTGTGTTTCCTTTCTTTGTGTCTCCAGCGATTAGTACAATGACTGGCACATGACTGACACTTAATAAATCCTTTCTGATTTACCTTGACTGTAAATCCCATCAAGTCAGATGTTGTTTCTTAGAAGGTGGAAAAGAAAGTAGAGTAGGAAGAAAAACAGGAGAAGATGAGGAAGAGAAAAAGGAGGAGGGGGAAAAGAAGAGAAAAAAAGGAGAGGAGGAGGAAAAGGAGGAGAAGAGGAGAAGAAGGAGAAGGGAATGAGAAAAAAAGAGGAGAAAAAGAGGTAGAGGGGTAGGCATAACTTTACCACCTACTGTAAAGCCTAAAGCATGGTAGATACTGGAAAAAAAAATTGATTGACTTAAATCGAAATGATTGATTTGAGTTTATTGAATTATGTAAAAAGTCAACTCCCAAATAAGGTCTAGATACGTACCAAAAGGTCATATTATACTACAGTTCATATTTCCTTTAATATTTGACATTATTGTTTCAAAAGAGTGAGTAATCATTGAATATTTGTGAACTAGATAAATGACCAAATAAACTTGGACAAATTATTTTCTTTCTCTGGGAACAAATTTTACATATAAAATGAGGCAGATGATTAGAAAATTTCAAAGTTCTTTTCTTGTCTTTGATTCTATCTTTTTTGCCTTTGATTTTACAATAAGCAAAATCACCATAAAGTGATTTGGCTTTTGC
The DNA here is from genome assembly GCF_028372415.1 of Notamacropus eugenii. Classification (NCBI taxonomy): domain Eukaryota; kingdom Metazoa; phylum Chordata; class Mammalia; order Diprotodontia; family Macropodidae; genus Notamacropus; species Notamacropus eugenii. Next base: position 730,254,662 of record NC_092872.1, on the reverse strand, counting down.
TTTTAGCATTGATTTCAGCTCTTGAAGGTAAAAGTTACAACAAAATCTCCCTTTCTCAAACAGTTCAGTAAGTGCCCTGGGAGGTTAAGGGGCTAGCCTAAGGTCACATTGCCACTGTGCATCAGAAGTTGCACTTGAACTGAAAGCTCTCTGATTCTACTATTACCACTTAACCCCACCTCATCCTAAGGCATTCATGACTAATGACTAACCAGGGTTTGTACATACTACTCTCCAGTCACATATATGCATTTAAATAAGAGCCTTCTCCTCCTTAAGTCAAAGATTGCCTTGACTATACTTACTTATATTTAACTGAGAACAGAAATTTTAGGGAAGGCTGAAAATTTCTTGTAGTAGGGTATCTTGGGGACACCTCACGTCATTCTAAGGGTATGGCAACGTGCTTTATCTAACAATTTACACAGTCCTGGATGTTAGACTAGAAGACAGGAGTGAATATGAGATGAGATGTAGCAAGAAATGAAAATAAAGTTGTAAACTTAGTCAGAGTGCTGAAATATCTTGAAAACTCCCATTTCAGATGATGGGAGAGAGTGAAATGATTTAGGAGAGGGTGATGAAGTCAGAAATTCAAAGAGCCAAAAGAAATGGAAAGGAAGAAGTTTTTTTCAGCCGCCAGTTAAACAGAAAAAAAGATATGAAAGTGGGCCTGAAAAAACTGCTGATGCTAAAAAGAGAACCACAGAGCTAGGGTAAACTTTACCAGTGTGATCATGAATACTTAAATTGCCATTCTTTAAAAAAAAATCTAAATTTGATTTTAAAATATATATATTGTTTAAGGGTGGATGGTCTTGAAAGCTGAATATAATTTTATCAATAATTGAATCTTGGGAGATGTTGAATCTAAGTTAAACTGAGTTATTGGTGGGGGGTAACTCATCAAAATCATCAGCTTCACCATTAAATATTATTGAGGAATAACTGTCAGCATTACAAGACCATGAGTTTGTTATTTTGGTCAAGATGTTTATGCTTGGTCATGGAAACTAGTTGGTCATGGAGACAAAAACATAGGCATGAACATTTGAAGAAAAATAATATATATGTATACATTTTGTTCAGTCATTTTCAATTATATCTCACTCTTCATGACCCCATTTGGAGTTTTCTTGGCAAAGATAATGAAGTGGTTTGCTATTCCCTTCTCCAACTGATTTTCCAGATTAGGAAACTGAGGCAAAGAGGGTTAAATGACATATATTAGTGCCTAAAACGAATAGTGTTAAAAACTTACTGTGGATTCAAAGGGAAAATTAAGATTTTGTGGCCTTGTACATTCATGTACCCTCTCTGGGCCTCAATTTCCTTATTTGGAAAATGATGGGTTTCAACTAAATGATCCTCATGACTCCCCTTCCCATATCTCTCAATGTATGGTCCTAAATGAAATGAGACCTTGAGAATGTGTGGAAAGCTTCAGAGAAGAAGGGTTGCAAGCTTTATAGATGAATGGAATTTGAATAGGCATCCAGAATAAGGGAGGGTCATTGTAAGTCTAGAGAGCAGTATGCTTGAATACATATCATTCCATCTTGTTCTTGCCATTATCCTTTCATCAGGAATACTATTCACTTTTATATAGCATGTTACACCTCATAAAAGTAAGGCTACTTGGAAGATGTGTCATTTAAGACTGAGTTTAGGGATCATCAGGAAAGATGGAAGAGTTTTCAGGAGAGAGATAAGACAAGAGACCAGATGTGTGATTCATTAATGTAAGGACATTCAAATAAGTAAATCCCCCTTTCCCATGCAGAACATCAACTTATTTGCTATTAAGATCCTTAGTTATTCAGGGCATTTATAAAGTTAAGTGACTTATTCAGGGGGACTTGGATGGTATGTACCAGAAGGAGGACATGGACTAGATCATCCTGGTGCTTGCCAAGACCACACCTCCCTCCACTATGACATGGTAACTCTCATTAATATAAATATAAAACTATATGAATATTACAATAGACCAGGTAACATGCCACATAAATACAAAGATAGTAAAATGAGGAAATACTGAATGAAAGTGAATTGAATTAAATTAGCTAAATATATATATATATATATATATATATATACATGTATATATTATGTGTATATATACATATATATACACATTATATATACGTGTGTATATATATACATATATATATATTTTTCAATTTGCTAAACACCTACTTTGTGAAAAGTACTTACATGTGACTAGAGGTACAAAGACAGAAATGCATGTTATCTCCTAATGAAGTTTACATTCTATTGATCCATGGGACAAGTTTCTTTGAGAGCTAGGAAGGGATGGATTCAAGGGATAAATAGTGAGGTATTGCCCTTGCAAGAAGAGCCAGAACTTCATTTGTGATGAAAAATTAGAGAGGCCAAAACTGGGGGGGGCGGGGATAGAAAAGGGAAAACAAAAATGAATGAATTGTCTCAATTTTCTCAGGAAGGGAAGAGACAGCATTTTCTTTGGAGATTCATGGGCAGGGGTACTAGGGAGAACTGGAGAAGAAAAATAAAGAATATTTGGAGCAGCTGTTGTGGGGAATGTAGAGATAGCAATATCCAAGTAGATAAGGAACTGTTTCTTGGGTAAGATAGACCTACCCTAATATTCTGGCTCCAACATGTAGTAGCAATTTGATCATGGGGAAATGACCCTCATCTGGAGAAAACTGGAATAGTAGTACCAAACTTTTGTGAGGTTTAAATGAAAAAAAATGTATTCGAACTGCTTTGCAAGATTTAAAGCACTACACAACAGGGAATTATTATTATTATAAACAATTAGGGAAGAATAAATGAATTTCTTGTAGCAGTGAAAGGATGGTTGAAATTAAAGAAACTTATTTTATGTTTAGTGCAGTTGGCATGTCAGTCATTTACTATATGTTAGATACTGTGCTAAGTTCTAGCGTAAAAAAAAAAAAAAAAAAAGACAAAAGACAATCCCAGCCCTCAAGGAACTCACTTGTACCATCTAATAGAGGATGTAACATGCAACCAAGTATATGCAAAGTATGTTACATTCATGATACATAAGAACCATTTGTTATTTAGAGATTGTCCCAGTCTCTCCATCCTACAGTCATCCTAGCCTCCTACCTCATTTCCTCCAGCTTATTGATCCTTACCCTCCATGCCCTGCACTGCATTTTCCAGAAAAAATTGACTCACCTGCTGTTCCATGTATGTGAAATTTCATCATGATCAAAATTGTAAACCATGTCTTTCTAACTCCTGACTCTTTAAAACACAAGTTTCCTTATAGTGGCAGCTCCCGTGCCATTTAGCATAGGAGGTTTAACAAGATGCCAACAACCCAGCTGCTAGTTGTTCCCACCAAAACCACTTTGTATTTAACTTAGATATATTTTGTATTACTCATTTTGAAGATTTTGCCCCCAAATACATTCTGATATCTTTGAAAGCTGGTATTATTTCATTTTTGTCTTTGTACTACCTGATACAAGTGTAGTACATGGTGCATAGTAGGTTTAATGAGTGCTTACTTAATGAAGAATTTTATGGACTATATATGTTGTGATAAGCATTTATAGATTTGGAAATTTAAGCTCTAAGAAATACATATGCTTGTCCAAGATCACAGTTATCAGAATAACCTAGGTACTCTAATTCTGAATCCAGAAAATACTTAACACTGCCCCCCACCCTCCCATATGTACTCAAACATTCTCTTGCCTGCAATTTCAAGAGTGATCCTTGTACTTGGCAGAGTATAAGATGGGCTTATCTGCTTAACTGAGTGTTTAAAATTAAAACTGAAACATGGACAGGGTGTAAAAGACAAATTTGCCTTTGAAATGATTAGAGTTTGGATGGAAGTCCGTGTGTTTGCTCAGGCACAAGTGCTCACTTGGCAACTATCCCTTGACATGTTTATATCTCAAAAATGGCAGAGGGCTAACTACTCTAATTGCTGAGAAAGTCCAGGACAACGTTCCATCTTATCAACATCAAACTGCCAGCTAGTAGTGGGAAATTTTGGCAGGATTGAGTGATTCCATCTTGGATACCTGAGGAGGGGGTGGGGGAAGAGGGATAGCCTTCTTGATTGGGCATAATCAGAAGCTGGAAAGTGTGCAATGAGAGGTTCAGAATATCATTTGCTCCAGGACCCTCTCAGGAGGATATCAGAATGCATAGAATCTGAGGAGTAGAAAGTGAGATCTGCAAGAATGTTTTCAAAATGTGTAAAACAGGGAGAAATTCAGAGGTTTTCTACAGATTGACTTGTCAATAAGGACCTTGTGATTTGATTTCAGCCATCATCATCATGATTTAAGGTTTGCAAAGTTTCATTTGATCCCTACAATACTAGAAAGTAGTTGTTATTATTGTACAGACGAGGAATATGAGATAACAAGAATTTAAATGGCTTGCAAAGGGTTATAAAGCTACTTTATGTCTGAAACATAACTTGATCACAGATCTTCCTAACTCCAAGTTCATCATGCCATGCACTGGGCCACCTAACAGCAATCATTCTGTCTCTTATCTCTGTGCTAAAACTTGGAATATACTCCCTCTTCATCTTAGCCTCTTTTAAACCCTCTCCTTATTAAAGACTCAGTTTAACTATCTCCTTCTACATGAATGTTTTCTATAAAGGTATATTTATTTGTATTTACGATTTTATTTGTGTGCTTGCCTGCATGGTGTGTGTGTGTGTGTGTGTGTGTGTGTGTGTATCCATCAACAATTAAAATGCAATTTCATTTTAAGTGGAGATTACTTCCTTCCTTGTGAGTGTATCTCAAGTGCTGAACATTTTGTTTGGAGGCACTTAATAATGAAAGGCTTTTCAGTTGATTGACTTGTCAAATTTTCTTCTATCTGAAATTGTCTTTAATATTTTCTTATTTAGCAGTCAATGTCTCACTTCTTTTTATTTACAAGAACAATTGCTGGTTCTGAAGTTAGAGAACCTGGTTTCAAATCCCATCTCTGTTCCTTAATGCCTGTGTGAACTTAGGAAGCTCTCTTGAGTAGGTTGGACCTCAGTTTCCTAATGTGTACAATATGTAGGATGGACTAAGTGGTCTCTAAGTTTTCTTTCAATTCTAAATGAATGATTCCTTGGTAAGCAGCTCCATTCTCCCTTGCCAACAAATACGACTATTCCTCTACAATTTACTGAACCATCTTTTAGCATGACTTAGCTTGAAAAAATCATCACTCTGACTTCAACCTAAAGATTAATTTTTAGTTAAAGTGGTTCACAGAAAACAGAAATACCACCTATCCCTAGGTATATATTCAAATCTTTTCTACTTTGTTAGATCCTGACATATATCTACCACATCTTTTGCCAGAACTATCTAGAATGAATCTTTGGGCCCATGATGCAGTGAAGTATTTCAAGAATATATTAACTGAATGTATCTGCTAAATGGAATGAAGTCTGATTCAAAGAGAAAAGCACTGACTTGAATGGCAAAGGACATGGTTTTGAATCTTGACTTTAATGTTTACCTATGTGACCTTGAGCAAATCACTTAAAGTCTATGTGACTCAGTTTAACCTTCTGTAAAATAAAGATGTTGGACTAAATTGTGCCTTCTAGTTTTACATCTATAATCTTGGAATGGGAAAAAAGAGGACTTGTAGTTTTGTTCCAATAAAGGAGAAAAGACAATTTGCAACACATCATGAATTACTCCTACATGTTATTGATCTTATGAATATCTTCATTTTTATCTGTTGATTGATTCATTTTACAAACTATTTTTATTTTCTTATCCTTTGTGATTATCACAAATGGTTTTCACATGGTTTTATCTAACTAGTTTATCACTTTGAGAGATCAGATATAATGCCTCCAATGTAGTTTACAATTGTAGATTCTAAACAGAGCATTACTCCTGCAAAGAACATGTGTGTGAGAGTTGGTGGGGCTGGGGAGAAAGGAGGAGAGTTGCGATAGATAACAATCCATTTTTTTTTTTTTTTGGCAAATGCAAACTTTTCTAGAAGGCCTCTCCCAGACCATTCTTCCCCACAATGATGTTAATCTTCCACTCTAAGGTTTCATTTTTTTTCCTTATCTGTATGTATAACTTGTGTGTAACTTTTATTTATGTACCACAAATTGGTCAGTGAGTTCAATCATTCTGCTGATGTGAACTCCACATAGACTTGAGCATGGCAAATATTGCTTCCAGAATGATTGCCACATAAATAAGAGGAGGTTGTTATTAATAGCTTGCTGAACCAGAAATGTTAATGCATTTAAAAAGACAATGGCAAAAGTGAGATAGTTTTTTCTTTCCTTCATAGTTGGATCCCAGTGAGACATTTGATAAACCACTGAATGACAAGAAAACTTTCCCACTCCACCTAGGATCCTGTGAATGTGAATGTAGGTCTCTATTTACCTCTTTATTTCTCTTCTTTATTATTTCTAGTTAAAGGTATATTAGAGAATGCAATGATGTCTGAAGCTTGAAAGGTTCAGACCATGCCAGATTTTCTATGATGCATTCATAAGTAAAAACATTCAGAACAAACTTTGTTGCTGCTGTGTTTGTCCTTTGTTGCCGAAGAAGACCATGCCATCAGAGAAATAATGACATGACTTGTACTTGACTTTGGTTGAGAGAAGGTTGTGCAGGTCACCAGCCTCACTTCTCCAGAGACATCTGAATCCAGTGACCAGATATTCATCAGGATGACTGGAGATGACCCAGGATGAGTCAACTGGGGTTAAGTGACTTGCCCAAGGTCACGCAGCTAGTGAGTGTCAAGTGTCTGAGGTAAGATTTGAACTCATCTCCTCCTGACTCCTGCACTGGTGCTCTATCCATTGCACTACTTTGCTTCTACCTTAATTTTGAAGAGCTGTCCCCAGAATAGAGGTGTTGGGGGAGAGTGCAAGTACTGGGACATTGGGATTAATATTTTTTTTTTACAACCTCTCTTCTTATTAGATCTTCTTAGTAAATACCTTTAATTTTGTTAACTGAAGTTAATTGGTTAAATGAAATGGTGTTACTAATAAATGTTGGTTGATAATTCATAATGCTGGAGAATTCATCAGAAAGGGGCAAGATGAGATAACATTGGAGAAATACATCCACAGCTTGAGGGAAGGGAGGGGAAGAGAAGGGAAGGGAAAGGAAGAGTTAGGGAAGGGGAAGAAAGGGGAAGGGGGGATGAGTCACCAAAGATTTCTTTGGTCAGGAAAAGAAACAGAGAACCATTAACTCTCTTTCCCCTCTTCTTAAAATATTACTCTTCCAAGACGAATCCAGAAATTATTGTTATCGGTATTTAGATATAACAATTATAACAATTTCCTAAAATATTATTTATGCCTAATTACCAAGTAAAATGAAAACACAGAGAGAATCTCAGAGTTGGATGGACTTCAGATTACATTTGAACTCATCTTCCATAGAGAATCTCCTCTATAAATCCCAAATAAGAGGATCTATAGAGGATGTCCCTAAAGACAGTTTGTATAGGTGACCACTTTATTACTTCAATTGTACTTTTAGGTAGCTATAAAAATTTCTACTCATTTTCCTTAGGACTGACTCTTGGATCCAGGATGAATAAAAGTAATCTAACTTCTGCAGGACAGCACATCAAATATTTGGATATAGTTTTCAAGACACTCTCCCCAAATCCTATCTTCTCCAGGAAAAAATATCCATAAATCCTTCAACTGCTGATGTTTCTGCATAATCTGTTCTGGATTCCCTTAAACCTCCTGGTTGTTTTTCTCTAATTGTATACTCCAACTTATCAATGATTTTGTGGAAATGGGGTGTTCATTTATAATATTAACTTTATTCTTTTTAAAAGCTTACTGTAAGTTGCATTAACTTTCAACACAACATTCTCTCTAGTTATGCTGTTTTCATATTGTTCTATGAAATAATCTTGATATTTAGAATTCATAGCTTTAAGAAGGATGAGAGGTTAGTTCACCTAGTTCTTGCAGGGTTTGAGTATTTCTTTCAGGCTCCATGAGTGCTGGAATTGTTTTGGGGAAAAGATATCTTATCTACTATAAACTCTTCTATCAGCAGATTTTTAGTCTTCTCCCCAGAAATTTTATGCACTTATTAGTGGAGACATAATAATGACATTTATAGCAGTGAATGGTTGGAGAACAAATCAGTGAGACAATAAATAACTACATGAAAAGTCAGGATTGCGATCAGCACAGTTACTTGTGACCATCTTTGAAGAAAATTTATATCTCTAGAAACACTCATAAAAATAGCCAAATAGGCATTGAATGAACTGAATAATTAATTTAAAATTAGCTGACAAAGTAGCAGTCTAATAGGAGTATATATGAAAATCTTGCAAGTCATAAGGAAAATAGAGAAACTTTCAAAAAGAAATTACTATAGAATTATAAACAAAACTGACTTATTTTTTTAAAAAGACTAACACTATTTATAAATCATTAGCTAACATGATCAAGAAAAAGAGAGAGGAAAATCAAGTTACCAAAATAAAAATGATCAAGATGAATTATTAAAAGTAGCAATAAAAAGATTACCAGAAATTGAAATCCAAAATTAAGTTGCAAACAAGCTAAGAATTAAAAAGTTTTTGAGTATTTGCAAAAATAAATAAAAATATCCACAGTAACAAAGTATGAAAAAATATTTGAATAACCCAAACACTGAAAAATAAAAAGAAAGGAAGGAAAGAAAGAAATGGAACAAGTTACAAATGAACTATCCAAGAGGAGTCAGAGGATGGACCTCTTAAATGCTAGTTAATAGTGATACCAGAAAACATAACCAAGCCAAGGAGAAATAAAATCATATCTGAAACGGAAACAGACAAAACTTTAACAAACTTCACTTATTATATAAAATGTGGTCTCGATCCCCAACACAAGGAAGAGAAAAACATAAAACAATAATGATATTATATATTACTAATAAATATTCATCAATCAACAAGTATTTTTAAGTGCTTACTGTATAACAGACACTGTGCTAGGTCCCCAGGATAGAAAGGCAAAAATGAAATAGTCCTTAGCCTTATATTTTACCATGAGACCCAATATATATATATATATATATATATATATATATAATATATATATATATATACATATAATTATAAAGAAAATAAATACAAGTTGTTTGTGTGTGTTTGTGTGTGTATGTGTGTGTGTTTTGGTAGGAGAGCATAAGTCACTGGAAAGAGGATGAAAAGTTTAGTGAAGAACATATCTCTTGATCAATGTTTAAAAAAATAAAAAGTAACAAAATACAACAGAAATAGGATCCAGACACCTACTCAAGGTGCTTGTTGGGAGAAGGCGTATAGAACTCATGCTCCATTTTATAAATGTGGATCTTTCCTCCTCAATGGAATATAAATTCCTTCACAGCAGTGGGATAAAATAGAAACCCAAGAGAGAGTTTTAGGGTAATTAATACTATAATCAATTTATTAATTAGGCTAACTGACAATCAACAAGTTGATGTTAGTGATATCTCTAGGTAACTAAAGACCACCCAATGGAAGTCTGAAAGTCTTAAATGTTTGTTGAAAGAGAGTGCCTCTGACAAGTGAAAATCAGCCCTGATTGGTGGATATTTAATGAGGAGGTAAGCTAGAAGTCTTCAGCTCCTTTTGCTGAGAACATGGCTTGATCATAAGACTCTGCTTTCTCTAGAAGTTTGGACAGGGGATACCATCTCCATCCAACCATTCTAGCTGGTTTTCTCCTTCATGAGCTGCGTCATTCTAATTTCTAATGGAGGGACACAGGGGCGGGAGCTCTTTTCTCCCAAAGTAAGAACTCACCCAGCCTGGATTCTGCTTATATACTAAATAGAAGTTAGGTCTCCTTGTTGGATGGGATCCCACCCAAGATCAAGAGCATGTTCCTTGAGTCATGTCCTTCAGAGACTGACATTTTATCGGGGCTGTGCCTTAATGCGGAAATTGAGGAAAAAAATTTGAATCCCAATTTAGTTGTTAATTATTAATATAATAGTAAAATAATAATTTATCTCAGAAATTTAAAAAAAACTCATTTTTATGTTTATATTTCAAGATCTTAGCACACTTTCTGGTACATAATAGTTGCTTAATAAGTGTGAGTTTCATTGATTGACTTGATGACTTATAAGTTGCTTTCCAGCTCTAATGTATGTTCTTATGTTCCTTTTAAAGTTCAACTATTAAGTATCATGCATTATTTTCAAAGCTAAAGATGCTTGTTGAACTATCTCTAAATCCTGGAATATCATTTCATTTGAAGAAATATGATATGAGGACCAAGTAGAGAAGTTAACGAAGATTTAGACACTTCCAAGTTCAGACAAATAACTCCATTCCCTTTCCAGGCTGAAACTTAGTGTTTCATCCTCTAGTGCCCTACTTGCCAGGGAAGGACTTTGCAAAGTCCCAGCTTACATTTTTATAATATCAAAAATACTTTAAACATAGATCAAAAATAGGTAATGTCTTCCCACAGTAAGAGAAGGGTTATTTCTTGACAGGATAGAGATTAGCTAAAATCTCTAAGCCTCTAAATGGTTGGATCCTTACCTACTGGAGAAATCACATATTTCCCCAACTAGGCCTAGCTCCATCTGAGATAAGATTAGAAATTGCAACTCACAGCTCCCTGAATTTCAAGAAACCTAGAAGAGAATAATTTTATGGAGGAACTTGAATATATATCCCCAGGTAGTACCTAGAATCATGATCTTTTAATTTAAAATGAACTTTTTATGCTAATCTACTCTCTGAACCTAACAACAGAAAAATGATTTAGAAGTCTGTTATTTTAGAACTGGAGGAATCATTAGTAATTGATTAGTCCAGCTCCATCACTTGGCAGATATGGGAAATGATTCCAAAAATAAGGGCAATGACTTGGCAAGGTCACATACTTGCATGGCTAGAATAAGAAACTCAGACACATAGAAAATTGTGACACTCATTGTTTTCCCCAACTCTTATGACACATTAAGACACATTAAGACACAAAGGCATTTGAGCTAACATTAATATTTTTGCTTAGCCACATTTTTCCATTATGAAAATGATTGTTCCAGAATTTTATGGTCCATATCTATCTGCTGATATGCCCTGAAGTTTAGAGCCATGATGGAGTCCTTGTGCATCCCTATGGAGCAAGAGAAGATAAATTCACTTTGACCTTCACTTAAGAGTAAATAAATCTTGTTCATTGATCCAGTCACCAGTGGGACTTTCACTTATAAAGGCGCTTGATTAAAGCACTCTTGCTGGCTAGTTTTTTCAATGATCACATTCAAATCAATAGGCTTGTTTTCCTGTGAAAAGTTGGGATGTGACTAGAACAGCCATTGCTATCTGCCCTCTCCAGAGCTAATCTTCTATTAGGTTTTTTCTCTCTGGATTACATTGACTCTGTGTACAGATTTGTATAGACTCATTCCACTGCTTATTAAATCCCTCTTCATCTACCAGATCTCACTTCATCCATATGACAACTTGTATAGTTGGTCATGCTCATATAAGGATTCCTTCTTTTTTTAATTGCTGATTGACTTTTAGACAATTAAGTCGGAGCCTTACATAGAACTGTATTACTTGAAAAAGCATGAACAGATTCTTCAATCATCATGTTATGGAGGGAAAGACTAAGTTATTGACTTCAAAAGTATCAGCAATCTGAATATGAAGCACAGCAATCTGTGCTTCAGATAAGCACAGAAACAAACATTTGTCCAGTACCTACTGTGTTCTACCACAGATGTGGCACTAATCATACAAATGAAAAGCAGTCCTAGTCATCAAGAAGTTTACATTAGATCAGGGGAGACAACAGGTACATTTATAGAACATGGAAAAAAAATTGGGCAAAGTAGATTCAAGGTCACCTTAGGAAGGAAAACAAGAGCCCCTGGAGGGAACAGAAAAAGCCTTATGCACAAGTTCTTATTGAAGGAGATGAAAGATCCCAAGATGTCCTAATGCTAACAGGATTTAAGATCTTACCTGCCCATTAATAGGCCTCAGGTGGAGCCAATTAAAGGAAGCTTGCTTAGGGGAGTCTTGTTCCTAGGAAGGCTTTCACACTTTTTGCTAATTTCTAATTAGGCACTGAGTCAAGAGGGTTGTAATGCCTTGTGGCTCTGAAAAGTGTATATATATATATATATATATATATATATATATATGTATATATATATATATATATATATATACTCTGAGTTGGTATTTTGCTTAGGAGGCTCAATTATGAGAAAGACCTTGAGGGATATATGTAAAATGTATACCAATATTGCTTTAATTCAGACTGTAGAGCCCTGTCTTAGTCTTTATTTCTCTACTTGTATTTTCTCTGTAATTTTCTCTGTTTGTGTTTTCTCTGAAGTTCACGGTACTGCCTTTTCCCCTGAATTAGTGAATGCAATTTAAAAAAAAAATTGTTGGCTCCTTAAACAACCATCTTTCCTAGTAAAGCAGATCTAAGAACCTGTGCTAGCAGCCACCCTGGATATGCCAATGTGGTTCCCTTCACAGATGTTCAAATGAAGAAAAAGACCATTTCTGGCAATGGGAATGAACAATACAAAGGCACAAAGATGGGAGATGGAGGATCATGTATTAGGAACAGCTAGTAGGCCAGCAGAGTATGTGGAGGTGATTAGATAGATATAGATATATGTGTTTAATATGTATGTGTATATATTGTGTATATGCATATGTGTGTCTATATGTATATATAATATATTATATTTTATTACATATTTGTGTGTGTATTTAAAACCAGAAAGGTAAGAAGGAGCTTTATTCATAAGAGTTTGGAAAGTGAAGCAGGAGTTCATTTTTTTTTTCATTCTAAAGGCAATCTAAAAATTAGTAGGTAATCTAGCTAATATAGAGAATCTCTAGAATTCCCTGGATGGGGGAAGTCACAAGCTCAGACGCGCATTGTAAGGAAATCACTTTGGTGGTTGAGCAGCGTTAGAATGGAAATAGCCTTGAGTAAGAGACAAGAGTTAAGGAGTTATTGAAACATCTAGGTGAGAGGTGATAACAATCTGACCTATGGTGCTGACTATGTGAATTTAGAGGACAAAGATCGTTGTGGAGATGGATGTGAAAACAAATTCCTAATGATTAGGATGTCAAACCGGGTGTCTGGGAAGGATAATAGTGTCTCTGACAGTAATGGTACATTTTGGAAGAGGAATGGGCTTGAGTGGTGGCTGGAGGGAAGAAAAGAGAATTCTTGTTTGCATATGCCCTCAGTTTATTTTTCACAATGTGTGTTCAGATTAAGAAAGTACAGAAATCTACTCTCTTCTCCCCTTTATAGCGGGGAAGTGTGTTTGTCTCTATATGGCCACTTGTGTCAACAATGGAAGGCATCTGCTCTGAGTAAGTCTGTAAATTTACCATCTCCAAATATTTAATTCTAGTCCTTTGTCCACCTGTATCTGGAATTGTTTCTAACTCCATGAGTGCAAAGAGTCAAAAATAGGGTTTGAATGAGAATTTGATGTGAGTTGTTATGAAGAGTTAAAAGGTGAGGCAAGAAGTTGAGAATAAGGATCAAGGTGCTAGGCTTTTCTTGCATTTTGTCATGAGATCATGCCAATCCATTACACAGCATAGGACACTGAACCTAATTTAGTGCTTGACATAGACTAGGTGTTTAACAAATACTGTTATTTTTTTTAAGAATTATGAAAAAATATAAGGTGGATTCTTGCTACAGTAGCCTATGCAAGTTCTGAGGATCTTATCTCATCTCCAACTCCCAATGCTGAGTCCAGTCCCAAGAGACTTACTATATCCTCATGCCCCAACACACAACAGGGCCTTAATGGAACCCCAAAAAGTTGGGATAGCTTTTATCTAGTAGAATCAGCTCAATCCAATAATGGTATGCATCAGTATCTTCCCAAACAGTCTGCTAGGCTTAAGTAGCTTTTAGAAAAAGGGCAGTTACCAAGATGATATAGTAAAAATACCTGATACAAAATATCAACCTAATGTTTACGTCACATTCTCTAACCAGTGTATATAAGGTCAATGAGAAAATAGGCTCAGGCTTAAGGTCCGCCAGGGGCAAAGGAAGACTATTTCTGTTATTGTTAGAGAACTCAAGACATTACTCTTACCCATGGTAAATCTATACTCAATCTATCATATTCTAATGCTAATTTGGTCTTCAGATGTTCCAGAGATATGTGTAGGACACCTATAACAAGATGAGAAATGTAAAATTCTGTATACTTTCAATACTGTGTTGACCAAATACTGAGTCATAATGGACAGATTTGGAAAAGAAATAGCTTGCCAAATGGCCAAATCCAGTGTCTCTCCTTCTCCATTACTTCTTTGATGAATGTGACATATCCTCTGAAGGCACTGGAATGTAACTTTTGTATAAAGTCACTCCAGTTCTAAGGATTTAGCTCTCTTAATCTTATTCTTATGGGTGATTAATTAAAACTTATAACCTAGTTAAAGAATCAAAGGTAAATTTGCATGGGCTTTGATCCCACACTAAGAGGAGGAAGGGGTGAGATCATAACCATAGTTAAAATTGGCCTCATACAAAGTCTAGCTATCACAGAAGCTGAGATGACATCACTATTTACACCATCTATGAAGGCCCTTAAAGTTGACTTGATAGCAGCTGGAATCTTTTTAGACTGTTTTCCATGGAACCACCTAAGAGCTGAATGTCTTTGGACCATTCATTTGTGCTTTAGTTTGTTTACATTAGCACATCATAGAATCATTGCTGAGCCTTAGTTTCTTCACACACACACACAAAATGAGCAAAATATCAGCCTTCACACATGGCTGTTAGACTCTAGTAAGAATGCATGGAAAATACTTTTACAATCCTTCAGCTGCAGTATACAAATGTCAATGGGATATGGTGTGTGGGGGATTCAGGAAGACTACTAACAGCTCTGATGTGAGGGATTGCTGAGCCCTTTTCAGGGATCCTCATTCACATTTCTGGTATCTACTTGTCTCCCAACTCTCACCCATGACTTCAAGAAGTGGTAGCACCTGAAGTTAAAAACATTTAACTTCATTTAAAAACATTTAAAATCACCCTGTTAAAAACATTTTAGAAGATGGATCAAACCAGGGTGAGGGTAAACTTCAGGCCTCAAATCTATGGGTGAGTCGGGGAATGTCTACCAAAGCATGTGAAGAATGGGTCAATGAGTAGCAGAATGGATGAATGAGAAGAATTTGTTCCAGCGACCATTAAGGTGACTAAAGAAGGTACTGTGGGGGTGCTTGGAGCTTGGTTAGACATCAAAAATGCCAAAATAATCCACTGAATCCTGGGTCATCACCAGTCATATTGACTTTTGTCTTGGCACTAGACTTTGATGACTTGGAAGGGACACTGAGGCTGATGACTTTGTTCAATTCTGCCTCATTTAAATCCAATTCACATGCAGGTCAAGACATATATCCGTGATATCATTGGTCCTCTTTGAAAATGGAGGATGAACAAGAAGAAAATTATTTACTATTATTATTTTTTTTTTTTTTTTTGCTAGAGACTCAGAGATGCCTATATGTGGAATCAGGGTAAATTCAGTGAAAGAGTCAAGAATTTTAGGAGACTTTTCAAAGAGGGATAAAACATTTAAATATGGTTCATAAAGCCATGTAATTCCTGGCTAGCTAAGCAGCAAGACATTTGATGTGTCTAATATTGTCACAGTGAAACTTGGCTCAATGAGGAAGGTGAAGATTGGAAAGAAAAGATTTGTAAACTTTGACTATATAGTCATTAAAATTAAGTCTAATAGCATGTCAGGATGCCAAACTTTTGTGTTTCTGCTCTCATTCCAAACATAAGTGAGTAATGAAAATATTAATTGAATGATTTTGAAATATTCCTGTCCATTTTCATGCTGGTGATTTGTTCTTAATAAATGACTCTAGAGTAGTGAAAGCAATTACAAAAAGAAAAATAAATTTCTAAACAAATTACATTAAGTTAATAACCTTCTTCAATTTGCAATTAAGTGAAAAAAACTTGATAATTGGAAGCACAATTTCTTGTATTGAATTTCCCATTTTAACTAAAATCACAAACACAGCCAATATCGATTGAAGCTAATATAAATGCTAGCAGGAACAAGAAATAAAAGGATGAGTTTACCATTATTATAAAAATTACTTCATGTCCCCTACAGTGAACAGATGCTATTTTAACCTTTGTCTCCTCCCTGAGTGAGAATATTCATAACATCTACAAAACTAATCATTTCTTTTTCTCCTAACAATTATTTGCATGACTTCTAAGGGGGAAATGATTTGCAGGCTACTATGAAAGACTTTGTTAAGTTAATAACATAATTTAAGCTAATTATAAGTTGTACATTTTTTAAAATAGCTTTCTTCTAAAATCTCTTCTTCTATTATTGTCTTAATACCACAGACTATGTTTAAAATAAAATCCTTTTATCATAAAATCACAGAATAAAAGACTTCAAGATGGAAGAGGACTTCGAATGCATCTCCTTATTTTATAAATAAACTGAAACAAATATAAGTAGGTTTGCTTAATATCATGGGATTCATAGCAGATATTTCTTTTTATTCTATTTTTAATTATTTATTAATTATATTAATTAAGATTCATTTCCATAAGATTTTGAGTTCCAGATTTTCTCCACCTCCTTCTCTTTTCCCCTCCCCAAGATGTTGTGCAATCTGATATAGGCTCCACATATATGTTCATATTGAATCTGTTTTCACATTAGTCACATTTCAAAAAATAATTAGAACCAATATGAGAAACCACAAGATTGAAGAAACAAACATAAAAAAGAGAACAAATAATATACTTCAATCTATATTCAGAAGCCTTAGTTTTTGTTTTTTGTTTTTGTTTTTGTTTTTTTTTTTTTTTTTCTGCATGCAGACAGCATGTTCATCATGAGTCCTTTGGAGTTGTCTTGGATTCTTGCATTGCTAATAAGAGAAAAAGTCATCACACTTTGTGGGTGTTACTGTGCACAGTGTTGTCCTGGTTATTCTCACTTCACTCAGGATCAGTTCATTCAGGTCTTTCCAGGATTTCATGAAGTCCGTAAGTAGATATTTCTAAAGAAAATGCAAAAAAAGAAAAAAAAGAAGGAAGGAAGGAAGACAAGGAGAACCCTTTAAAATGAAATATATGGAGGATTGGTCAATAAGGGCTCACTCCTAGCAGCATATATGCTTAATAAACCCACTTCAAAAGCTCTTGTTATCATGAAAAGATAGTTTTGCTGTCCACTTCACAGCATGCCAATGGATTGTATTACTATACCAATTCTGCCAACCATGTGGCAAAGAAACGGACATTTCTTTGGCTGCCAAGTTTGAATAAGAGTTCATTAAAGCACTGACCAAAGAAAGGTTCTCTCTTTCCTGTGTATTATTGATTGAGTGCTGCAAATCTCCATGTGAAGAGAGAGATATTAGCCTTCTGCCAGCTGCTTATTTAGCCACTTGTGCAGACATATGACCATGAATGCGCATCCTAATGACCCCCTCCCCACACATCCTTTATTTGCTTCCTTACCCTGGATCTTTCCTGCTTCTGGTTAGAATGTTAAGAGATAGAGCAGAACATAATATGACATTGTGAGACCTCAAAATATGGAGGAAGCGTTGATTCAAGAGTTTACTGTAAGCAAAGTCCAAAGAAATAACTTGTGAGATATCATCCAGCTCTGAGTTAGATCTGACAGCTGGGAAACTGTTTTCTAGATCAACATTGCTCATTGACTACGCGCAGTTCAGAAGTGAATGGGTGAAGCAAATACTTTGTAGTAACTGCTTTGATTTCAGAGGGATGCGTTTATACTTCTCACTATAACTTCTCAGTAAATATCCCTTTGTAAAAGTTAGTTGGTGTTAATTGGTTTAAAGACATTGGGATAATAAACGTTGAGTCAATTCATGATATAAGAAAGATACTAGGTATAATTGGTGATTGAGGATATTGGAGAGGATGCCCTGGAATGGGGGCTTCAGCCATAGCCATTATTAGCTCCTAAGGTCTTTAACCTAACTACCCATCTCAGTAACATAATATATCAGAAGTAGTCAAACAAAGTAAAAAAAAAGACTAATAACATGCTAGTCCTGGTGACGAAGTGTTAACAAAGCTGCCCACAATCCCAATATTCTAACTTCTTTGTAGGCTCCACTGAACAATAGGCCCACTGCCCCTACCTAGCCACTCCCTCTAAGTGTGAATCAATATACTGACTTCTTCCTGTATGCCTCACTGCTCACTAGAACAAGGTATGTCCATAGCTCATGTTTCTTACAAAACAGCAGGATCTATGTGATGGTATCGCAGTCACTGCCTCCAGCAAGCCATTGCCCCCAGACCCATTCCTCATATTTCTCACAGAAATAGTAAGAGTATCCATGAACTCAACCATAACCACATCAATTTAGTCTCAGATAGAACCACAATACTCAGCCAATCAGAAAGCAGCACCACCAGGATACTTGAGAAAGATGAAAATATCAAAATAATAGAAGGGACTTTCTCTAAGTGAGGACCTACCCAGTAATAGTAAAAGCTGTCCTTTAGGTGAGCTTGTGATGTAGAAGGAAATACTGTCATTATCATGAAGGCATGCCCCCTCAATAGGTTTTTCTGTCTGCATTATGGGTAATCTCATGCACAGTTCTAGTGTGGCTGAGACCCCTTCCCTATTACCTAATCCCTTGACAAACCCCTCCTGCCTTTTTAATATTCATAATTTCTGTTACGTAACTGCATCTTTGCCCTGTAAAAATCCATCTTGCTTTTTCTGAAGTTATTATAATTTAACCTGCTTCATGAGTGGTGTCAATCTCAATAAACTCGTATCCTTGGATTAGAGGTGATCTGACTCAATTCTCTGATATAGTTCTGCCACAATTAATTATGAAACTGCAACAGTTTTTAGGGTCCCCAGATAGGCAGAATCTCTGATTCTGACCCTCCCCCCTCAAACTGCTGCTTTGGAAATTATGCTACTTGTTTTTAATGTAGATAATGAACATATTAAAGATTTTCTTTTTTTAACTGTCATGTTACCCTCTTAACTCATAATGAGATTGTTCCCCAGTTCTTTTCCTTTATATGTTTTTTGTTCCAAGTCATCCTTCCCCTATCCTATTTTTGCACAGTATGATTTTTAATATAATTTTAGAATTTTAAAATCATGCCTTTATATTCAATTCAACCCAAGAAATTATTCCTTCATGTTCTTTATTTTTTAGAAAATATGTTTTATTGATGTGACATTTTTATTTGAAAGTCATTTCTGGAAATACCACTCCCATCCCCACACCAGACTGAAACCTTTCTTAGAAAAAATAAGTAAGCCAAATAAAATAAATCAAATAACTATGACTGGAAATAACAATAGTTTGGAGTTTTACATGGCTATAAGGTTTCCAGTACACATTGTATGCCACATTTACTCTGCGTAGCTTAGGGCTGAGAAGGTCAATATATGGCATCATTTTTTCTCTGAGAACCCTGAGGATCTTTCATTGATGTTTTCATCTATTTTCCTTTAGTCATTTTGTTTATTTATGTTAGTTTCTGCTTTTGTTACTCTGTATCAATTCATATAACTATTTCTGTGTTTCCCTGAAGCTTTTCTTTTCTTTATTTCTTATTAAGAAGCATAGATCTCAAGGATAGAGGGATATCAGAGATGATCTAGCTCAACCTTTTCATTTTGCATCCCCAGGATTCAGAGAAGTTAAGTAAACCATGATATTCCATTGTATTAAATACCACTTTTCCTTCTTCTTCAGACATTTCTCAGCTAACAGGGATTAGATTTGTTTCTAATATCTTGTTCATAATAAAGGGTCCAATGAAGAATTTGGTATGCACAATGGTTTTATTTCTGCCTCAGCCTTTTGGGTATGTGACCAATAGTGACGTGTTCGTCCTTCATTGCCAAAGAAGACCACACCATCAGAGAAATATTGACATGACTTGCACTTGACTTTGTTTTGAGTGAGGGAGGGCTATGCAGATCACCAGCCTCACTTTTCCTCCAGAGCCATCTGAATCCAGTGACCAGATATTTATCAGGATGACTGGAGATGACCTAGGATGAAGCAATTGGGGTTAAGTGACTTGCCCAAGGTCACACAGCTAATGAGTGTCAAGTGTCTGAGGTGAGATTTGAACTCAGGTCTTCCTGACTACTGCACTGGTGCTCTATCCACTGCACCACCTAACTGCCCCAATGCAGACACCGAGTGTTGAAGAATCAATGTAGTGTAGTGGTTAAGGCAATGGAGATGAAAAGACCAATATATAATATATTTTGAAGGAAGAAGCAGTATTTGTTCATTATTTGGTTACCAAAGATGATAGGAATAATTCAATTATGACTTCATGTTTTCAAGACTAGAGATAATATAATAATATTATATTATAGAGATAATATTATAATTAATATTATAATTATATATACATATATAATATAATTATAGAGATAATAGAGATAAGACTAGAGACACCATAAAATTGCATTTTGGCCTCAGATCAAAACAAAAAATTCTGTGATGGCTCTCTCTTAAGAAATAGTCAAATATGAGCACTTTTGTCTAACTTTCATGTTCCTCTTTAATGCAAGGCCATTTTGATTAGTCCATTTATTCTAAACCTGACTCCAGATCTAGCTCAGATAATGGTACTATATTTGCTTTTGCTTTGGGGCTTCTCTGCCCTTCTCAAGGTCTAGGTTATATATTCCCAATCCATGCTGTGATTCCCCTCCCATTCTTTTGTAAGTGAAGTACCTAGACATACAGAGGAGGGTCTGCTATCACAGGTTGTTAGATCTGCTTTTCTAAAAGGAAAGCAACTTTTGAGGGGTAAGCAATCATTTTAATTAAGCACATATATCATTCACTTAGTTCAGGGGGAAAAGTCCGGACCCTGAACTTCAGGGAAAATACAAAAAAATAATAATCAAGAGATAGGGATTCCAATCATCTGACCTTCAGCAATGCATACATCACAGATCCAGAGACAGCTAACTGTCTGACCATACATATACAGTTACCAGAGAGAGAAGCATCAACATCTGAGTTTTCAAAGCCAGGGGCTTCTTAGTAGATGTCCAGAATCTCATATGTCCAAACAAACACTTCCGATGGTTAAGCCTCCAAATTAAACCTCACCTCAGAGTATTTATACACTTTCAGAAACAGGGGGCATTACAACTCTAGAGCACCTGTGTATTAGAAATTAACAAAAGGTGTGGGCCTACTCTAATCAAGTTTCCCTTAACAGACAGACCCATCAATGTTTGGGGAAGATTTTTAACTCTCTAATTAGCATTACACCTTCCCTAATTATATATATATACCATTTGTTCTAAGATATCCTTGAACTTGTATAACATTTGTCCTTAGAGTCACAGAATTCAGTCTCTAATTGTAAGGGTTGGCAAGATAATTGAAAGAGGTGGGATAGGAAGGCATAGGGAAAGAAGGAATGATAGGTGCTCAAGGAATGTTTGCTATAGTGATAAGGATATATTGAGTCTCCAATTAAGAATCAGAAAATGACCTTACCTATCCTTGCTTGTGGACTGACGCTTTGCTATATAACACATCATTTTTTTTTTTACTTTATCTTCCCTAACTGTGAAATAGAGATGAAATATTCCTCATCTGTGAATAAATACATAAACATTTCTGGAATCTTTTGCTATATAATAAGCTACTTTGTAAAGGAGGAAGTGAACAGGATGGTTTCCTTGACCAAATGTAGGGGGAAAGTTTTGAAGGGTTGGGTAACATTCAAAAAAAAAAAAATCCAGATCAGGAAGGCTACAGCACAGTCATCCAGCATTCATCTTCCTTTGACATTTAACATGGCAACCAAATCGGAATGAGAAGAAGACATTTCTTCAACACTGAGATCAACCACTGACCCACTAGGATCAGGAATAAATCTGACAGAATTTATCAAGACATCTGCAAAACCCTACAGCTTTATGAATACAATGGGCATCGCCAAGGGAAAGGGCATGAATACATAATAAAAGAGGTCACATGAAGATCACTGAAGGACATGACCAAACTTGCTCTTTTTTCATGTAGATTGCTGAAAAGTGGAAAGAGAAGCAAGCTAGTCATGTAGTGATCTCAGTTCTGATCAGAGCTCCTGCTTGCCATAACCAAGAAGATTGAGTAATTTATCTGTGGAGCAGAAAGATAGAATTCACTGTCAATACCATATTGAGGGCACCAGTCTCTCTCCCACTTTGGGGATCTCTGTAACTAAATTGAGCCACATCATGTTTCTTGGCTAGCATTTTCAAAAATGAGATCTCTATGCTGTAAATATGATTATTTTCCTAAGAAAGAAGAATGGTAGCATTTGGCAGAGAAGAGAACAGCTCTGTAAAGTCCAGTTGACCATTTGTCTACATATTTAAGTCTGTTTGTCCCAGAGACTATATGAGTCTCTGGCAAGAAAGGAATGAAGAGGGACATAGAACAATAATCAAGAGGTCTTAAGGCAAAAGTTACAGCAAGAATTTGAGATAGTGGTGATCTTGTATCACTAGATCATCCAAATATGTGAGGTTCCATGGGATGCTCAGGAGAACTAGCCCCTTTGGGTTGAGGGCTTCCTAAGCCTTTTTGGGGGATTGCTCATTCACCCAGTTCTTACTTGCATCTCCAAGAACCTGTGGCATGCATAGCCACATACCATTAAAACTGGCTTGGCTAACAGACCATGTTGAGGGCAACTGACAAGGCTCAAATCCATCAATGAATTAGGGAGATGTCTGCCCCAAGCACATGGAGACTTCCCTCAGTGAAATGGATTGATGAGAAGAATTTGTTTCAAAGGTCACGAAGGTAGCTACAGCAGGTATTGTTGAGTGCTTAGAGCTTGTTCAGAAGTTGAAGACACCAAGGTCATGTACTGCATCCAGAACCATTATCAGTCATGTTGATTTTTGTCCTGCCATTGGACTTCTATGACTTTGGAAGAAAAAGTGAGGTTGACAATTTTGTGCATCTCTACTTCACAGAAATCCATTTCACACATATGTCTAGACATCACCATCATGATGTCACTGATCTTTGAAAATGAAGGATAAACAGCAACATATGTGAACTTGAGAAGAGGTTCTGATCTTGTCCCTTTTATTTCAAAGATGTCTGTGGAAAAAAATCACAGGACCCTGACATCTAAAGGACCCTGGTACTAACTATCCTTTTGAACTTAGGTAATTGTGTTTTTCCATTTCTGAAACATATTTTTCTGCATATAAAGTGAATCCAGGTGAGACATGATCTGTGATAAAACAAGGAAGAAGATGATTCATGATAGCATAGAGATGAATTAGTTTGGTTGTTTTTTAAAGATCTGGATAAGGAAGGAAAGAAATTATAACCATTTATTGTGTGTGTGCATGGGGGCAAGAACTTGGGAGAGGTGTTAACCATAGAGGTTTTAGCAATCATAATGAGGCCATAATGACTGGGGTAAAAAGGAATAGAAAAAAGATTTAATCTTTTAAGGAATTAAAAGAATAGTATTCATGAAATAGGAATGAAAATAATTTTGGGTGGTAGCAACTTTTGAGGTTTAGAAAGGCCTATGAATTGGAAGTATTCAGGAGTTATCAGTATACATACTGAAGACCCTTAGTATAAGGAAAAGAGAATAAGGTTGAGAGAAAGTCTGTGAATCTGGCACTGAATTCATTAAAGAAAGGAAAAAAATATCCTAGAGGGGTCTTTAGATAACCACAGTCAATCTCCTTTGGGGAAAAATTGGAATAGTTTCAACATCAAAGTAGTAGAGTTTGCATAGTGAAGTTTGTCAGATAAGAGTCCAAAAGCAATGATAAGGAGTGTTTAGAGTCAACTATCAAGGCTGGCAAATCAGGGGACTTGAGCAATATTGTAGCTACTACTGGAAAGGGTTATGAGGGAAGTGGTATAATGAGATGGAACTGGCCCTTGATGAGACCTCAAAGAAGGAAGACCAGAAAACGAATGATGCTTAAGTTGATAAGGCTTTGTCCATTACAGAGCAGATGTTCTCTAAAGCACAGTGAAGAGAGTGAGTAGATATATTGTAGACCATTATAGGGTAGGGTTAAAATGGATATGTGTGAGGGAACTGGAAATCAAGGAAGGACATCAGATTTTGTGTAGCAGTGAACCTTTCCTAAAAGTGTGACCTTGGCTAAGTCACTTAACCTCAACTGCCTCCAAAAAAAAAAAAATGAACCTAAAGGATTAAAAATCAATGGGGACGGGCTGAATATAAGGGAATCAGATTATATTGACCATTGAATAATAAGTCCAGGGAAAGCATCTCTGGTAGGAGAGAAGTTAGTTGAGGTTGATAAAAATAAATCTGTTCAAGGTTTTCCCTTGAGATTACTCTTCCCTGGTATTTGGAGACATTGTACCCTGTAAGATGCAGAAAGACCTGCCTCACGGAAATTGTGGAGGCTCATGAGCCAAGGCAAGAGGCCAAAGTGTCTTACTTGAAAGCTATGGACAAAAGTTCACAAACAAGCCCCAACATCTGATTTATCGGTACCAAATCTTTCCATGAAAGAATAAATAAATCAAGATGAGACTCCCTCATGAAACGTGGCCAAAGAACACGTTGGAGTTCAGTTAGGCCTCTCACACTGCTTGCAGCTGTGAAGGAAAAGCAGAGAGCCTCCTCTTTGATCTGGTATTTGACTCAACTAGACTAGAAGATCTTCCAGTAGATGGCATAGTAGAAATGATTTTTATATCATTGTTGTAAGGTAGAGGTTGGCAAACTGTTACCTACTGGCCCACTTCCTGTTTTTGTATGGCCTATAAACAAAAGATGTGTGGTAATGTGTATATATATGCTTGCATGCATGCATGCATGTATACATGTATATTATGGATGCACAGGCATACACATATGCATGTATATGCATGTTATACGTATACATGTATGTATGTGTGTGCATGCATAATCATTGTATTATATATAATTTTTTGTTCATGGGCCATACATGTATGTATGTATGTATGTATATATGTGTATGTGTGTTCATCTTTGTATATGTAGATACACACACATTTATGTGTATATAGATTTAAAATTTATATAACTATTTTAAAATGTAAAATTAACAACAAAATCTTAGCTTGTAGGCCCCTTAAAACACAAATCATAAGCAGAAATGTGTCCTATAGGTCATCATTTTCTAACTCCTGGTGTAAGAAACACCCAGGAAAGGAAACATCCTTTATTAATGCAAGTTATCACCTTCTCTGTAACTTATAATGTTAGAGAATGTTCTGCATTATTAAGAATTTAAATGAGTTGGCCAGTGTCACACAGCTATTGAGAAGCAGGACTTGTAATTTTAAGGTCAGCTCACTATCCAGTATTCTATGCTATCTTTCGTCCTGGAATATAGCACATACTTAATAAATCATTGTTGTTTGAACATTTAGGAATATTGACATTTAAGAGTATTAATTAGAGAAATATTCATTTGGATTTTCAATTCCTGATTTTAAAATGTAAACATCTGTAGAAATTAATGTAGCATCAGCTGTCAGTCATACACATTAGTCCAAATTAATTGTACCTTTCATCCCATATCTAAGAATTTAGGCTTTAGCAGGTTGGAGAAGAAAGAGTTGTTTTGAATAATAGCACCCTTTACAAATGAATGTTTGGTTGAGAATCTCTCAGGGCAGTGAAGTAGATTGCACTTTGCTGGCAGGTGACATCAGCATTCTAAGTGCACAGATCTGGGCAAAGTTCCAGGAAAAGAAGTAAGGGGCATAAACAAGGGAGCTGTTGATGATAAACTTTTCCAATTTCTTAATTTCAAAAAAGCCTATTTTGGCTTCTGAGCATCATGGGAACCAAATGTACAGAAAACAGTAACAGTGAAAAATGTAGCAGAGAAACCATCAGATAAAAAATGAATGGAATATTAAATTGTGGGGTAAAATGTCTTGGTTGACAATGTCAAAGAGTATAGGCATTTTTCTCAACAAGAATTCATCATAGCAGGATGCACATTAAAGCTGTTTAGAGAGAAATTCCCAGTGGAGACAAGAGGATGTTTTCCTTGCTAAAAGCAGCCTGTAGCAGTCTTAGAATTATTGTTTCCCAGAAACTGGATCTACCAGGATGAGAAAGGGGTACATATCTTTAGATATATGGTAACTTGGTTAGAGATTGGCAGATCAGAGAACATCAGATTTGAAAGAATCCCAGAGGCCACCTCGTCTTACCTCCACCCAAATCCTGAATCCCTCATTTGACATCTTGAAAAATGGTGATTCAGCTTCTACTTAAAGGTCTATGTCAGATGGTTCACATTGTTGGGTCCATTGAACTCATGATGAGATAAAACCCACAGATGTTTCCCACGTGCCCAAGACTTATCTCTTATTTCTACATCAGAGGTCTCCACTCCTGTACTATGCAACTGACTGAAGCTAAATAAATGAAATATTTTATTTTTATCTATTAAATTTAATTGCAATTTTTCGGTCCATTCTCTCTCTCCCTACCTCTTACTCTATACACACACGTACACACACACAATATATATACATACACTTACATATGTATTATATATGGATATGATATCTGTATATAATACACATACAAAAGTATGTGTGTGTGCAGCTCCTAAATAGATTTTGTACCTTTCTAACTAACCAATAACTTTTTTTTCAGTTACCATTTAATTGACTACTTTTACCCCAAGAACCAACCATGAGTTTGTCTTTAGTTACAGAGAAAAAACATTGACCATGAATACACTGATCTCTGATGTGTCCGACTAATAAACTGATTATTAATGACCTGGAAACTCTTTTTTTATTTGTCACAGCTTGGATGACAGAATCCTAGAGAAAGAGTGTACTTCAGGTTGCCTTGCCCAATATATACCTAGGGAAAAAACTCACTACTCTGTAGCATCAAATGATCATTCAGCCTTTGTGGAAAGATTTCCAATGAGGAGGAATCTCTTTCCATCTGAGGCATCATTCCATTTTTTGATCTTTTGATAAAAGAAGTCTATCCTTTATATCAAGTCAGATTTTGACTCTTTACAATTCCCTTCTTTTCCCTCTAGTTCTATCCTCTGTCACCAAGAAGATTAAAGCTAATCACTGTTTCACTCCTTTCAAACAAGTGAGAATGACTATAATGTTCCTCCGGTTCCAGGATGTCTCACCTTGCCCACTTCAGACTATCTCAACTCTGTCAATTTATTCTCTTATGATTTAAACTCTAGTAGATTCCATATATCAGAATCTGGAGATCAACTAGTCCTATCCCTTTACAGTTGAAGAAACAAGTGGATTGAAGCAAGAACTGAACACTTATTGTTTTGTCTAGTAAAGTACACAAGATCATTTCTTTTCCTCCTCCTCTCCACAACCAAGTTGAACGTAATAATAGTAATTAACATTTAGATAGACACAGTGTCATGTGATGTCTAAGACATGGAACTTGGAGGCAGGAAGACCTGGGTTCAAGCCACAGCTTTGACTATTACTATCTGTATCATCCTGAACAAGTCCTTTGATTTCTCTGTACCTCTAGCAACAAACTCTCTAATACTTATCTCATAAATCTTAAATGAAGGAAGATTGGTTCAATACCGCTAAATATAAGTTTTTTTTTAAAGTTCATAAAGAATAAAGCTAGAAGTACAAGTGTTTTGATATCCTAAAAAGAAGAAAAAAAAGTTTAGTAAAGATATTTCTTTTAGACTAATATCACAGTTAACAAATAAAAGAATTAGATCATGAACCTAGGTATACTGACTCCAAATTCAGTTCACATCCTAGGAAAACTATCTATAAAACTATCTATATTCACATACTACAGGACCCACAAGTGATTTTTGGTCATTTGTTTGAATAAAATTCAGTTTACAACCAATATACTTTAGAGTCCACTAAAAAAGGTATTTCCTTGTATTTTAATTAAAGGAAAATTTGCATAAATTAAAATCCATGACCAACATTCACCGTTACCTTTGGCAGCTTATCGAGCTCACTTATCTGTTGTTATCTATCAAAAGGGTTTTATTTCCAGTTTAAGAAATCTATATTATTCATTTGTTTTTCTTTTCTTGTGCAAAATGGTTTTTTTTTTCCCTCTCCCTTGTTCATCTCTCACCTCATAAGCTACAAGAATAATTGAGATTATTAGGGCAGTGTAATGTGTTCATCCTTCACTGCCGAAGAAGACTATGCCATCAGAAAAATTATGACATGACTTGCACTTGACTTGGTTTTGAGTGAAGGAGGGCTGTGCAGGTCACCAGCCTCACTTCTCCCCCAGAGCCGTCTGAATCCAATGACCAGATATTCATCAGGATGATTGGAGATGACCCAGGATGAGGCAATTGGGCTTAAGTGACTTGCCCAAGGTCACACAGCTAGTGAGTGTCAAGTGTCTGAGGTGAGATTTGAACTCAGGTCCTTCTGACTCCTGTACTGGTGCTCTATACATTAATCAATTAAGAAATTTATCTAGAATTACGGACAAGGTAATGTATAAAGTGCTATGTGTGGGTACAGAATAATGTAAGACCTGGTTCCCTGCCCTCAGTGAACTCAGAAGCTTGTGGGAAATGTAAGATATATAAGCATTCAAAGGTAACTCATAATCCAAAGCAATGTCCAACAAATGATAAGGACATAACACTGTCCTATTGTAGAAAATGTTGTAGACCTGAAGTGAGGATAATTACAGTTCAAATCCTGTCTAACAATTTTTATGCCATTTTCTTTTCCAATTCATTTTACAGATGAAGAAACTGAGTCAAATAGGGTTTAGTGACTTGCCCAGGGTCACACAGCTAGTAAGTGCCTGAGTTCAAATTCAAACTCAGAGCTTCCTTGTCTTCAGCCCTTCTACTGAACCACCTAGCTACCAGCCTCTAACAATTACTTGTTGTCTTAGTGGCTAAAATTCTTAATGTCTCTGAGCCTCATTTTTTCTCAGTTGTAAGTTGCAAATTGTGACACTTATTTCACAAGTTTGTTGTGAAAGCTAAATGAGATAATAGATTTGATAGCATGGGGTGAGATGGAACTTGACCTGGAATTTCACTGATATAAAGAATTGGCAATCAAGGAAATACCCAGTACAGATGCAGACTGACACCTCCATCACTTAGTTTTAGTGTTACAAAAGGAACAGGGGCATTAACAGGGATACTTGAGGTCATATAGCCAATAAATTTTACAGGTTCAACTTGACCCCAGGTCTTCCTGACTCAAGGGCCTGCTCTTGCATTTCCTCTCCTACATTACAGAATGGATGGAAAGCATTTTGCCAACTCTAAAGTGGTAAATAAATGTTAGTTATTGGAGCAGATAATACCTTAATATGTTAAAGGAGAGGCTGTTTAGGCCTTCAGGCTACAGTGGAATGGGAAGATGATAAAGAGGACAAGGAGAGCAGGAACAGAAAAATCAAATTTGTGAAAGATTTACTAAACTCTTATAGGAATCCTCTGTAGACTGCTATCAGCACCTGACTTTTTCAGATAAGTAAATAGAGCTTTGTAGTAGTTTTCACTTACATATTTGAATTATAATTCCAATACTTATTATCAATATCTCTTTGGGCAAACCACTTTACCCCTATAGACCTGCTTATTATTTGTAAAATGAGGAGTTTGGACCAGAAGATCATTAATATGCTTTCCAGATCTAAATTCTATGAAATGATGGGTCAAGCCACAAAATTAGAATTTCTCAGAGCTAAAACCTTAACTGAAGTCTTCTCCTTCCACTATTCCACTCTCTGAAATGGGCCTTGAATTATGGTTAGGATACAAATTGATGGAAAACAAATAGCTAATAGATTGAGGTGGCCTTCTTGGAAGGAAGAAACATTTGAGAAAATTCACAAAGACAAGAATATTGGTACAGTGGATAAATATTAGAATTCAAGTCAGAGATACCTGGATTTGGACTCAAATTTTTGCTAACTAGGTTACCATGGCAACGTCACAACCTTTTAGCCTCAGTTTCCTTATCCTTAAAATGAAGGTTTTAGACTCAATGACTTCTAGAATCCATTCTAGCTCTAAATCTATAATCCATATTAGAAGATACATCTTAGAAGACACTAACTTGACGAGCTTGCCTGGAAGGGATGGTTCTTTTTGATGAGGCAGTTACATTATTACTTATGGATTATATATTATAGCCAGATAGTGTGTCCTTCATTCATCAAATGTCCTTCATTTCTGAAGAGGACCATGATGTCAAAGAAATGATGACATGACTGGCAGTTGACTTTGATTTGAGTGAGGGAGGGCTGAACCAGATATTAGAAGATTTTGGATGCTAGAGAATGAAATTTAGACTATTTCTGTTGGGAAATGGTGAGCCATTGAAAATGTTACTTCAGGGAAGGTAAACAATGAAAAAATTTGGAAGTTTTATCCAATCTTACACTTATCAAAGTCATGAAATCTTTAGTGTCCTTGAAAATCGTGAGTGAGAGTTCATATTTCACCCTTGACAAGGTGTCTTTGATACTCTACTGTTAAATTGGAAAACAAATGGGCAAATGAAGCATTTTCTAAATTATTTTGAGCATAAGGAAAGCCAATGTCATGCCCCATCTAGACATGCCTGCCAATACATTCACAAAGCTCATTAACACATTCCTGAAAAGAAATGGCAAGAAAAGTGATAGGTCAGAGAGAGCTCAGAGTTCTTTAAACTAGAGGAAGTCCCCATGGCTTTATGTGTATTTATAAATTTTCACATGGGTGGAACCTACCCTGCCTATAATCCACCCTGTCATCCTGTAATATATGAATTAACCTTGTAATAATTGGCTAATAAATCTAGCTTCCCTTATGAATATTGCATTTCTACATAAGCCACCCATTTGCATTTTAAAAGGGTTTAATAGTTTTTGTCATTTTAGGTGAACTTTGACCCAGCTTTAAATAATGGACTATTCATTTCCATGTTAATAAGGTGTGCATTGTATATTCATCTCCTCAGAGGAGGTAATCTGGTGGATATATTGTTCTTAACTCCAAAGATGCATTTTTTCTTTCTCAAAGTCAGAAATATTGTTAGTCTATCGTTTTACCTCAGAGCATGGTGGGTGGAAGTTATCTCATAAGTCAGAAACATGGTGTCTTCTGCCTTCTGCTTGTGTCCAGTTATCACTCAAGGCTTTAGGTGTTGACTACTGTGCAATCATTGTCTTGTTTTGCTCTGTCTTTCCTAAGATGAGTAGATTTTTTAAGTTCTAGAAGTTGTAATTTTTTTCTTCTGTCATTCAGTAAATGCTTGTGTGAGAAGTGACGGGGATGCAATCTGAACGCCCAAAAGGAAAAGACCATGTTTTGGGGATCTGGAACTCAAAAAAAGAAAACCCCCTGAACTTTCCCATGTGGCCTAGGTCCCCAGTTTTCTCCTGGGGCAATAGACCCTTGCCAGTTAATTAACTGCGCTTTCATTGTCTGCACCTGGCTCCACCTAGGACCAACACTCCCTTAATTCCATCTAGAGTCCTTCTCTTTTCCCACAGTCTTCTGAATATGGGATCCATCTTGCCTCCCTTAAAGGACTCAGGTTCAGTCTGGCCCACTTCTCAATACAAGCACGACAAATACTAAAATTCTTTCAGAGTCTGGACAATATGGTGGGTTTTTAGAATCACCCTCACCCACTACTGGTTTTTTAATTAATTTTGTCTTTGACTGAAAGAAGGTTTGGATCAAATTCATTAAGTCACAACCCATGTGTCTCTATTATGGGGTCCTGGCACTCCTAAATCTCAACACCAAGCACTGCAATAAAAATTGTGACATAGGACTGAAAATATACAACTGTAAGGGACCTCAGAGTCCCTCAAGTCCACCTACCTCATATTAAAGGTAAGGTCAATGAGGAACAGAGAACTTCAGTACCTTGCTGAAGGTCACTATTTCTGCCCTGGAGGAACATTGATTTTAATTAGGAGAATAGTGGACACCAGTGAAAAAGAACATTTAACGTCTTGTATGATTATAAGATTTTCTTTTTTTTTTTTTAAGTTGGAAGAGATCATAGAAATTACCTATCCCAATCTTTCCCTGAATCACAATTACAAAAATTTTAATTGATGACAAAGAATGAAAAGATTATTAAATGTTATAGTACTCAAAGAAGTCTTCATGGAGAAGGGAGTGATTGATCTGGTTTCTGATATGGGTTGGGATTAGCAGGTGGAAAAGGGAGAAGAAAGTGCAATCCCAGGTTAAGGGAAAAAAGGCAAGATGCTACATAATGGTGAGACATTTTATGGTAGACAGTACATATAATTGGGTGGTTGGAGGAAGTTTCTGGAAGGAAGTATTGGGACACAAAACTGGAAATGGAGATTGGAACCAGATTGAGTAATAGAATAAGGAGTTTTAATTCAATTCGATAAATATTTATGAAATGCCTAATATATGAAAGACACTCATTGGCACAATGAATGCAAAGAGGAAAAAAAAAGAAAGCAATTGCCCTTGTGCCAGGCCTAGAGGCCTGTGTGGGCTACCCGAGTCTTCTTACCTCACCTCCGAGGTCTTCGGTTGGCCAAAACCGGATGCTCATATGAGAGAAAGGATGTTCCAGAGTCGAACAAGGGTTGAGCTTTATTTCAGGGTCTCAGTTACAAGTGCAGGGGGGGTCTTCCTTAGGAGGAAGAGGGGGAGATTTCCTAAGGAGGCTAAGATCTTAAGGGATTGGAAGTAGAAGTACAAGCGGGGAGAGAGGGGGAGGGGAGAGAGGAAAGAAGAAAAGCGGAGCCTACTGTCCTCTTGGCTTCTCACGAGCTAAGAGAGCTTTCAGGCTTCCTCAATCCTACTTAACCTTCAGCCGCATAGTTTGCATCTGAATACCGTGCTGTTAGGTAACTAGGTGTGCCCAGATCCGGGACAATCTCGAGGGCACGTTTCTCACAGGAAGAGGCGGAATTACTCGAGATAGCTCGATTCACCTCGATTCCCTGTCGTTTCCTGGGAGGGTCTTGTGAGAGCTCTAAGATTTAGAAGCTCCCACCTTTACCCGCCCGAGACTGTCCACACGGAATTGAGCTTCCAATCCCAACATCTCCCCTTCTTTGTTATGCGCGGAGTGCACCTGGCTCTAGAGCAAACAGTGGCTGGAGGCTGAGTGGATTAGGAAGGCCTTTAGCATATGAGTACCCTACAACAAGTCTTCATTCACACAGAAATCTGCAGCTAGCACAACTGACAAAGGGAGGCATCAAATAAAACAAAGATGAAACTAAATGGCTGAGTTACAACAGGGGAAGTGCAATCAACTGATCCCAAAGCATTTTTTAAGAGGAGCAGCTGGTGTTGGCGCCTTACACGTCACCACCCCCCTTAATCTTGCAAATGGATCTATACAGGTGGAAAATTAGTCACCTCCTCCCCCCCCCCCCAATGTCCTGGGTTTGTGATATCAAAGTCCTCCTTCAGCCGGTGGAAAGAGATGCCTAGATGGGAAGCTGTCAGCAGCAGTGTCTGCGGTTGTGATGAGTGCTGCCTCCTCTCTGGGCTGCAAGGTTAAAGCTGTCAGCAGCAGGCTCAGGTGGTGTATGATCCTTCTCCGGGGTCTCCGGGCTCTCCGGGGTCTCTGCCTCCTGCGTCTCCGCAGTCTCCGACATCAGTTCCCACCTACGGATCCTTCCAATGGGAATCCACGCATGACCTTTTCCTATGGAGACACAAACATACCCTGGACCCCATATTAGTATCTTATACGGACCTTTCCATTTCCCTGAGGCCATATACTTTACCATGGCCCACGTGTCTTTATATCCAGCCTGGGTATTACTTTCCTTGCGGGGTTGTCTTGGAAAAGTCACAAAATGTCTCATAGCTGGAATAGTATGTGAGTTTCTTGAGATATGCAAAAAATTGTGTGTATACACAACTGTATCAAGCTCTGATTGTGTTAGGCGACCTTTTCCCCTTCTTTGTTTAGCGAGGATCGCCTTCAAGGTGAGATTGATAAGAATGCATAGTGGCTGTTTATTTTGGTATAGCTGCTGCCAGGTGCTTACAAATGCTTGATTAACATCTGTAAGGAACCTGAATTTCCTGAATTTTTTCTTTATAACAAACACAGGAGCATTCCAGGGTGCTAATTGCTCCTTAACCAGTAGTTGTAGTGCCTGGAGTTTTTCTGGAGTCAGGGGCCATTGCTCCACCCAAATCGGGGTGTCTGACTTCCAATTCAAGGGTGGGGACTCCAGAGCAACAGCAATGGCCCTTACTAAAAATTTGATAGCTTCATCCCGAGGCGGCTCATAATGTCCTTGCCCCAGATGTTAAAACTAAGTCCTGGAATCACCAACGGCTATACGGTCCCTTGGCGATCCTCTGCCTCCCACTTTACTGGGTGCATTGTCTCTAAGGTATTTTGGCACCCTCCTATTCCCCACACTGGCCTCTGGCTTTCTTTGAGCTTCCAGTGCTGGGGTACTGAGCGACTATTAAGGCAGATCCTATCCGCTCCAGTCTCTTCAGGGGCGTGGCTCCTTCGAACCCCACCGGGGACACTGGGGTCCGCTATTTCTAGCACAGGAAATGTCCCTACATCTTCTCCATTCTCTATAGCCTTTCTTATTCCTTTTTCCAAACTGGACTGTGGCCCTGGACTGTCTGACCAATGGAGCAGGTTATAAGGAGGCGCGGAGGGAAGGCACGGCGTATTCTCCCCTGCCTCGCCTTTTCCATCCGCTAGATGGAGCTGCGAGTCTATTTTTTCTTTACGCTCCTTAACTTTCCGCTTAACTTTCTGCTTGCCTGGACTCTCCGTCCCTCCCGTGTTCTCCCCTCCCCTCTCTCCACTTCCACTCTCATTCCAATCCTGCCCTGGCCTCTCCGGCCCTTCCAGCAGGCTCTTAATTACACCGAATATCAGGAAATCTAAATCCTCCAGCTCCCCAGGGTATTGTTGCTCATAAGCAGTCATTTGCTCTCCGACCGCTCCCCATTTTTCTCTTGATATTCCTGCCTGCTTGAGCCAAGGAGAAACTTTCCAAATCCTTTTACAAAATTCTCGGAGGTCATCTAACTCTATTGTGACCCCTGCCTTCCTGCATTCCCTGTGAAGTTTCTCAGCCCAGACCTCCTGTTCCTCTGGCTTTATTACTGGCAATAGATTCCCCATCTCTGCCCTTTTCCCATGGGTGTGGGAAGCTTCTCTCACTCTTTCTCTCCTTCCGAATCTAGGATTCAGGACTCGCTTCTTTCACAGCCCCTTCCGGGTGTTCCCAAAGCACCCAGGATTATCTGCGCTCCCAGTCCTCTGTTGGGGCGCCAACTGCCAGGCCTAGAGGCCTGTGTGGGCTACCCGAGTCTTCTTACCTCACCTCCGAGGTCTTCGGTTGGCCAAAACCGGATGCTCATATGAGAGAAAGGATGTTCCAGAGTCGAACAAGGGTTGAGCTTTATTTCAGGGTCTCAGTTACAAGTGCAGGGGGGTCTTCCTTAGGAGGAAGAGGGGGAGATTTCCTAAGGAGGCTAAAATCTTAAGGGATTGGAAGTAGAAGTACAAGCGGGGAGAGAGGGGGAGGGGAGAGAGGAAAGAAGAAAAGCGGAGCCTACTGTTCTCTTGGCTCCTCACGAGCTAAGAGAGCTTTCAGGCTTCCTCAATCCTACTTAACCTTCAGCCGCATAGTTTGCATCTGAATACCGTGCTGTTAGGTAACTAGGTGTGCCCAGATCCGGGACAATCTCGAGGGCGGGGAGATCTCTCTCCCATCACGTTTCTCACGGGAAGAGGCGGAATTACTCGAGATAGCTCGGTTCACCTCGATTCCCTGTCGTTTCCTGGGAGGGTCTCGTGAGAGCTCTAAGATTTAGAAGCTCCCACCTTTACCCGCCCGAGACTGTCCACACGGAATTGAGCTTCCAATCCCAACACCCTTGCCTGAAGGAACTCACATTCTTTTATTATTTTTATTCTTTAATGGATTTATGTATTTTTAGTTTTCAACATTCACTTCCACAAGATTTTGAGTTCCAAATATTCTCCCTATCTCTCCTCTCCCCCAGCCCAAGACAGTATGGGTTCTGATTACCCCTTCCCCCAATCTGCGCTCCCTTCTATCATACCCCGTCTTTCTCTTATCTCCTTTCACTCTATTATCCTGTGGTGTAAGATAGATTTCTATAGCCCATTGCCTGTACGTCTCATTTCCCAGTTGCATCTAAAAACAATTTCTAACAATAGTTTTAAAACTTTGGGAATACACATTCTTTTGGGGAATTTGGATGCACACATATAAGTATGCACAGAATTTTGTTGGGTAACTTCCTTTTCTTATGTAAGTACATATTTATGTGTATGCATATACATGTATAAAATTTCTTAGAAAAAAAATAATCTTAGAGGATTACCTACAACTTTGCTCTTGCTCATCCAGTTTTCAGTCGTGTTTGACTCTTTGTGATCTCATTCGGGGTTTTCTTGGCAAAGATACTGGAAAGGTTTGCCATTTCCTTCTCTGGGTCATTTTGCAGGTGAGGAAACAGAGTCAAAAAAAGTTAAATGACTTACCCAGTGTCACAAAGCTAGTAAGTGTCTGAGACCAGATTTGAACTCAGAGATGTGAGTCTTCCTGACTTGAGGTACAACAATCTATCCACTGTACCACCTAGCTGCTCTTTACGTAGAATACAAGGTATTTAATGTTTTAATTTAAAAAATAAATAACAATTAAATAAGTTTAATTAAATTAATTTAAATTTATTATTGTATAAATTACTTATTATATAATTATATTGTGATTATATATAAATATAGTAATATTATACAAATTATATATTAAATTATTTAAAGAACTGAATATATTAATTCAATGTTTTACATAGAGTACAAGACATTAAATGACCTGAACAGTATCCTATACATGTTAAAGATACATTTGCTCTTGCATACAGTAAATAACATAAAGTTGAGATACAGAGACATAGATACATAGAGTGTCAGGGAGGAGGGAGGAGGGAGGAAGGGAAGGAGACTGTTAATAACTAAGGAAAGTTTTGAAAGAAGCCAGAGATTCCAACAATCAGAGAAAATGAAGAGGGGAATGTATGGTCACAGGGGAAGCCTAAGCAATCAATAAAGCAATAAAGGTGCAGATAAAGGAAATACAATTCCCAGAATGAGATACAAAAATTGGTCCTTAACTCTATACATGATAAGGAGTCACTGTATGTTTTGAAACACTACAATGATATATTTAAGAATTGATTTTTGGGGGATGTAACGGCTCATAGAATAGGGAGGCTAGTGGCAGGTTGGAGACTGTGGCACTAATCTACACAAGGTGACAGCGGTGAAACCTCAGACTAGGGTGCCAAAGGAAAGGAACAATTAGAAGGAAGCCTCTTGACTTACACAGCTTTCCACATGAGACAGTGATGACTCCTAAGAGGGAAAGGGAAAGTAACAAGAGAAGCTTCATTGAAAATTCCTGAGGAATCTTTTCACTATTCAAAAAATAGCAACTATTAATCAGATTAGTAAATTGAACTTTGGTAAGGCAGAAAAACAAGCTGCATTGATTTTTTGTTGTTGTTATTTGATATTCTAGCTCATTAGGTACTTTTTAAAACCTAGATAATGTCATAGAAGCACTACACAGAAGCGTTGCACCTGGAAGCAACCTGAGAGACTACTTTACGCAACCTCCTCATTTAACAGAAGAGAAAACAATCTGAGACACATGGCATTCTTCATCTAATATCTCAAATTGGTATTTTTAGAACTGGTATTTTTAGGATTATGTCCTTTCTCATGCTCCAAACTGACCATTTACCACAAGGGTTTTTCCAAATCTTTTCATCCATCTTCAAATCTCCCTCGGATCATTAGACCTCTGCTCTCTCAGCTGAGAAGTTTGCCCCATATTTCACTGAAAAGTGAGACAAAGACAGAGACAGAGAGAGAAAGACAGACAGATAAACAGATAGAGAGAGAGAGAGAGCTTTCTTTGAGAGTTCCCTTATCTCCTCTCCCTTTCAACTCACATTTCCCAAATATATTCTGTTCCCATTCCCTCCTTTACTACTGACTCACATAATGAAGTTGCCCTTCTTCTTGCTAGAGCCAGACCCTCAAAATAATTGTATTTGATCTTGCCTTCTCCAGCAGATCACCACATCTATCATTCCCACATTCTCAATTACCTGCCATCTCTGTTTCCCTTCTGCCTACAAACATGTCCATCCTTAAAAACCATCCCTGATGGCTACCATATCATATCTCTCCTCCAGTTTGACTAATCTCCTCGAGAAAACTATTTATAATTGGTGCCTCTACTCCTTTTCCTCTTACTCTCTTAAATCATTACAGTTTGGCTTCTGACCATATTTAAAATAAAACTGGCCTCTCCAAAACTGCTAACAATTTCTTAATTACCAAATCTAATGACTTTTCCTCAGTCCTTATCCTTCTTGCCCCCCCTGTAAATCACTCTCTTCTCCTTAATATGTCTTCTCTACAGGTTTTCTTGATACTTTTCTCTCCTAGTTCTCTTTCTACTTTTTGCATATAACCACTCTTGCATCTTATTTGTTGCAGCTTCATCCAGATCATGCTCAATAATTCTGCTTGTCCTAAATGACTCAGACCAGGGACTCCTTTTCTTGTTCTGTATTACTTCACTTGATTATCTCCAAAACATGGATATCATCTCTGTGGTGGTAACGCCCAGATCTATTCATTTAGCAATAGCCTGTATGCTGATTTTCAATGTCATATCTCCAATGGCCCATTGGGTATCTCAACTAAAAATTTCCCCAGGTATCTTTTAACTAAACTCTTTATCTTTTCCCTAAACCACCTCAACTTCCCACATTCTTACAAATAAGGGTATCATGTTTTCCTAGTTATCCAGGCTCTGCACCTAGGTTTGATCTGGTACTTTTCCTTCTCATCTCCTTCCCCCAAATGTACAAATTCTTGCTCATTTTACCTTTGTAACGTCTTATTTGTAACACTTCTCTTTGCTGATGTTGTTATCCCTCTGATTTTCACCATCAATACCTAAAACCTAAGCAATTGTAAAAGCCTACTAGTTGGTCTGGCCATTCTAGATCATCTTCACAATTGTCAATATGATCTCCTTAAATTATAGCTCTGATCATGTTAGGTCCCTGCTCAGTAAACTTCAGTGGCTACTTATAACCTACAGAATCAAATATAAAATTTTCTATTTGTCATTTAATGTAGTTATTAACCTAGTCTTTCCCCCAACCTTCTCAATCTCTTTACAACTTAAATTCTCCCATGTACTATGTAACCTAGTATCTCCTTACTGTTGTACCCACAAGAAATTCCAACTCTGACCTGTCAGAATTTTCCTCCCTGTCCTCCACATCTGAAATGTTCTGCTTCTGCATCTCCACCTCTTTCCTTTCCTGGTTTCTCTTTTTAAGAGGAAATTATTCCCAATCTTTCTTTATTTTAGTTCCTTCCTTCTGTTGATGATTTCTGATTTACCATGTTACAAACAAGCCAAAAAAACAAACAAACAAAACAAACCAAAACAACAACTTGACTGTTATTTGCATGTCATTTCCCATATTAGATTATGAGCCTTTAGAGGGCCAGAACTGTCTTTTGCATTTTCTTTTCTACCTGGGGTTTAGCACACATTGAAGCACAAAGTGGGTAATTGATAAATTTATAAATGCTACTCACAATACAACTAATGATTCTCTAATCTAAAGTAGACTCCTTTCTAATACACTTTAATTATTGCAGTAAGAATGACTATTGGATTCATAATTAAGACAAATTGTTAGTAAATTATATATATATATATACATATATACATATACTTATGTGTGAATGTAAATGCAAATATACATGTAAACATATCCATTGCATATAAAAAAGAAGTATGTATATATGTAGAATCAGGGGGAGAAAAAGAGAAAGAATGAGAGAGACGGAGAGTGAGAGTGAAAGGGACAGAGACAGAAACAGAGAATCAGAGAGACAGAAATGCAGAAAGAAAGATTGCTTATGTGAAATACCTATATAGATAAATAGGAAGAAAAATGGTAGTAAAGGTAAGTGGGTTTTTTTTCCTTTACCATTTAATTCTGCACTGGCCTTGGTAAACTGAGTTGTGCTAAAAGGACTCAACACAGCTTAATAATAAGGACCAAAGAGCAAAAGAATACAACTGCATTGGTTGAGAGGGTAATATAAAAATCAACGTTAGAATTAAGCACATTAATATTCTTATAGAAACCAAGAGTTTAACTTCCAGGAAAAGTGACAAAATCTGGAAGGTTAAGAAGAGGGAGCAGTACTTCTGTCTACCTTATGAACAGGGCCCTAACATTTTAGAAATAATGTTCTAGATTCTGTTTATCTTTAAGATTGTTTCAGATTACTATTTTTATAAGAATGCTGTAGTAAGCAATATAGATGCCAAAAAGAAGTAGAGATCAGACTTATTGGTTATTAGTAGAAGTAGAAACATATTCCAGGAGCCCAGAGAAATGCCATCATAGCAGTCAGTAATATAAAATACGTATGTGTCATCTTTATCTTGACCTAGGTCAATATAAGCTGGAGCGGAATTTAGGATTCTATAAACATAAACAGTAACCTGCCAGATAAATGGAGCAATCTACATCCTGGAGTTTGGACCTGATGGAGATAGGATATAATTAAATCTAAGGTGATGATATTTGTTGTTTTTGAGTCATTTCAGTCATATCCAACTGTTCAAGACCCCATTTAGTGTTTTCTCACAAAAATATTGGAGTGGTTTGCCATTTGCTTCTCCAGCTCATGGTGAGGGCAATGCACAGCAGACCTGAGACATCCTGGCCCTTACTCTGTGGGTCATCCATAGAGGAACACTAGAAGTTACTACATGCGTAGGGGAGAGGGGAGGATGGCAACAAACACAAAAGAAGGGCTGGTGAACTTGAAATTAGAAGACTTAGGTTTAAATCTGAGCAATGTTACTTGCTATCTATGTGATTTCTGCCCAGTCACATAACTTCTTGGTAATTCAGGCTCAGGTATAAAATAAAGAGGTTCAATGAGATGACCTCTGAGGTCCTACCCAGCTCAAATCTAGGCTCTTATTAATGTGTCTTGGTGAACATACTATTCCATATTTATGGGGAAAGTTAGAATGGTAGCCTTACATTATATGACATATATATTTCCTATATAGTGGATGTGCAGAGGAATGCAGGAGTACTTTATAAAATATTTAAATCCAGATTTCTCCTGTATTATTCCTGAATGTGATAACCATGAAGGAAGGAAGACTGAGAGCAAGAAAATGAGAGACAAGTCCCTAAGGACCCCATGGATGGTTTAATAGGAAACTTTACATTCTCATGTTTGACAAAATAATCCCTACAAATATGAGTTACTGATTGACAAAGAGAAGGTAAAAAAAAGGAAATCCAAATATATGAGTGAAATGTGTTCCATCGCTTTCTGAATATGACTAGCAGCTGAGATCAGAAGGATGAGAGGAGTGATGTGAATTACCCTGGGGGAGAAGAAATTGAGTCTTTCTTCAGTCTATCACAAAAAAAAAGCCCATGTGGATTTTTGCAGTTGATCTTTTTTGACCTATTTCAGACTTTCATATTGTTCCCTCGATACGGGCACCCAGAGAGAGAGGGAGATTAAAGTACAGGATGATATTTTTTGCTCTGCACATGATATTTCTTGTTAAATCTCATCATGGTCAATGTGTCCAACTATTATCAGAATACATACCATAGAAACAGAGACAAAACTCATCTGTCTCCTTTACCTCAGTTGGGAGAGCAAGGATGACTTACAATTGCAATAATGGGAAGCTAGTTGGCCTGAATGAACTGCGTGGCCTGACCTTCAGACCCATGTGATTTAGTATTCTCTACCTTGTTTGATGATTCAGGTGGATAATTTCCCCTGCTCACTTCTTTCCAGAGCATGGATGAATTTACAATGACCTGGCACCATTCATTTGCTCAATCACATTTTATAGATCAACCATTATGTGCTGAGAGCTACAGTAAATACAAAGAAAATAGAAGGCAGACATTGTCCAGAACAAGGAGCAGGGCAAGACTAGCCAAAGATATGCAACATAATTTGAGAATTCTAAAATATACCACTTGTAAAATAAAAAAGGTGCTAGACTCTAATTAAAAATTTTAAAATCAACAGACAGCTGAAAAGAATTAGAAGGAGCTGAAGAAAATAAGAACCAGTGTACAATTTCAATACTGTCATAGATCAAGAAACAGACCACAAAGACCACATTTAGTGCCCTCGTTGTATAGATAAGGAAACCCTAAGCCCAACAATAGTTAAGTAACATTCAAAGTTAAAGGATAAGAAGTATTTGTAAGGACTTCAACAGCCTTTCTGTTCATAAAAAACAATGCCCCAAAAAGCTTAAATTAAATCATCTCCACAAAGAAAATTCAAAACATGGGGCATAAAACTCTTTGGGGAAGAGGAATTTGAACATCAAATGGCCAGCAATTTCCTGAGTGCTTCCTCCTCTCATCCCAAGGTATTAGACTTGTCTTCAGAATTCTCCCTCCTTTCCAGAAAAGACTAGTTCTTCTAGACCCAGAAACGACCCATATTTAAGCACACAAAGCTTTACTGGTTTTTCCTGGCCCAATTCCATTAGCTCCCTTACCCAAAGACTTGTTTCTATCTTCCCTTTCTGATCCTTCTTACAGTTAATATTGTTTTTGCTCAGTTATTTCAGTTGTGCCTGTCTCTTTGTGACCCCATTTGGGATTTTTCTTGGCAAAGATACTGCAGTGGCTTACTATTTTCTTCTTCAGCTTGGTTTACAGATGAGG
Organism: Notamacropus eugenii; assembly: GCF_028372415.1. NCBI lineage: Eukaryota > Metazoa > Chordata > Mammalia > Diprotodontia > Macropodidae > Notamacropus > Notamacropus eugenii. Next base: position 730,211,724 of record NC_092872.1, on the reverse strand, counting down.
AAATTGAAGCAAACAGGGTGCTGCCCATACTGTTAGCATTTCCCATCAATAATGTTCATTTGAACCATACATGGGGCAATGGATAGAGCAACAGGTCTAGAATTGCGAAGATCTAGGTTCAAATCAGATACTTATTTTTACTGTGACTCTGGGCAAGTTATTTAAGCCAGTTTGCCTCAGTTTCCTCATCTATAAAGTGAGCTGGAGAAGGAAATGGCAAACCACTCCAGTATCTTTGCAAAGAAAATATGACTAAAAGGACAAAACAAGAAAATGCTTGTTTTATTTTCTTACTTTTAATTGTCTTCTGGGGAGGAGGAGGAAGAAATATTTCTATAGCCCCTACTGCATAAGTACTTTTTACAAATATTATCTCATTGGATCCTCACAAAAACTTTGTGAGGTAGGTGTGTTATTATCTCCTGTTTACTGATGAGGAAACTAGGTTAAACAGAAACTAAGTGACTTACTTCGGGTCAGACCAATAGTTTTTGAGGCCATATTTGAACTAAAGTCTTCCTGACTCCAGACCTAACTCTCTACTGAACAACCAGTTGCCTCATCCTTGTTCTCCATCATTCTTTTGGGATTCCAATTCTCACTAACACTGTAGACAGTGACAGAGATTAGAACAAAACTTTAATCTATTGACCCCAGATGAAGTAATTTTTTGTTCCATTTTTTCTCCAGGAACCCTGGGAGTGGTAGCACCTCAAGGCAACTGGTATTTCTTCCAACTCAGCCTTCATTACCATCATCAGGGAAGTAACTCCAATGAAAAGGACATAAATGATGCTTATGAAATACCAACTGATTGCTAGCTCACAGAGTCTGTCAATCAGTCGTAATTATTTATCAAGCACCAACCAATTATGTGTCAGACACTGTGCTGAATGATAAAGATCTAAAGGAAGCAAGACATAGTCCCTTGCTTCAAGGAGCTTAAAATCTGATAGGGGAGAAGACAATCAAGAACTATGTAGAAACAGAACATCTAAAGCATAAATGGATGACAGTCATCAGAGAGGAGGCACTAGACTTAAGAAAAATTATGGAAGACTTCCTATAAAGCCTATGGTTTTATTTCAGGCATAAAGGAAACCCAGAAGGCCAAGGGGTATAACAGCAACAGTAACAACATACACAGGAGGGTCTTCTGTACAGGTTCTTAGATCTGTTTTTCTAAAAGGAAAGCAACTTTTGTGGGGGTCAACAATCTTCCTTAATTAAATACCAACAGAGAAAATACAAGAAGAGAAATAAAGATCAACAGACAAGGCTTCCATCTGTGACCATAAGAAATACACACATCACAGGTCAACAGATAGATCCAACTGGCTGACCATTACATACATACAAAGATACCAGAGAGAAAAACACCAGTATCTGGGTTTTCAAAGCCAGGGGATGGGAGGGCACTCCTTAATGGCTATTCAGAGTCTGGTTTGACCAAACAAACACTTCCAATAAGTAAATCCCAAAGTAAAACCTCACTTCAGAGTATTTAATACACTTTTCAGTGTTGGAGGGCATAACCTGCTGACCCAGTGTCTCAACAGATATTATCAAAATATACTGAGGCCTATTAATGGGTGGGAAAGATCTTTAACTCTTCCCTCCACCCACTATTAGCCTTCCATTAACATTACAAGGAGTCATGGTGAGAAATTGAGAGTATTCCAGACATGGGAGATAACTAATGAAAATGCCTACAGCTGAGAAATGGAGGGTTTGGTTAAATGAAGAAATAGGAGAGCAAAGAAGAGTAAGTGTGTATGTGTGTGTGTGTGTGTGTGTGTGTGTGTATGTGCATGTGCAACATGTGCACTAGCATGGGGCATGAAAGGTAATGTAAGGTATATCAAGACAGAAAAGATTGGGGGGTGGATTATAAAAGTCTTTAAATGTCAAATAAATGATCTTATGTTTAATCCTGAAGCGATGGGGAGCCATTGGAATTAATTTAATAAGTAGGTGACATGGCTGGACTTGAGCTTTATTGTATGAGTGGAGGATGAATTGGAACAGGGATAGAGACTTATGCTGGTCAGCCTAACCAGCAGACTTTGGCAATAGCCTAGGTATGAGGAAATGAGAGCTTGTACCAGGGTTTTGGCAGTATCAGAGGGAGTTTAAGAGACCTGGTAAAAGTGAAATAGACCTTGGTAACAAATTGAATGTGAGGGGAAGTGTGGAATAAGACATAGTGAGGAATGAAGCATGCTGTCTAGGTTGTGAGCCTGAAGGACTGGGAAGATGTGGGTAACATTAACAGTAATAAGGAAATTTGAAATGAGATAGGGCTTTAGGGAAAACATAATGAGATCAGTTTGGGACATGTTGAGTTTAAGATGTCTTTAGGACATCCATTTTGTAATTTCTAATAGGCCTTGGCAGATGGGAGAATGAAGGTCAACAGAGAGGTCAGAGCAGGATAAGTAAATTTAAGAATCATTAACATAGAGATGATAATTGAGTCCACGGGAGTTGATAAGATCACCTACTGAAATACTATATAGTTAATAGAGAAGAGGGTCTGGGATAGAGCCCAGTGGGTCACATACAGGCATGACCTAGATAATAATCCAGCAAAGGAGACTGATAAGGGAAAATCAGATAGGCAAGAGGAAAAGCAGAAAGTGTCATGTCCTATAGGTCAGAGTCTACAGAGAGGTCAAGAAGAACAAGGATTTTGAGAAAATGCTACTGCATATCATTGGAAACTTTGGAGAAAGTTGGCTCTTTTGAATGATGAGCTCAGAGGCCTCTATCTTCTATAGGGAATTAAGAAGACATTGGAGAGGAATAGAAGGCATATGTTGTAGACAGCCTTCTTCAAGAAGTTTAGCCACAAAAGAGAGGAGAGACATGTGATCATAGTTTATAAGCATGAATGGATGAAATGAAGGGTTTTCTTTTTGTTTGTTTGTTTTATGGATTGGGGAGACATGAATATGTTTGTAGGCAGTAGGGATGGGATCAACAGACAAGGAGAAATTGAATAGAAATGAGAGAGTGTTGATGATAGAAGGGTACATTCTGGTGGAGGAGATGTGATGGAATGGGTTTACTTGTTCAGATAGAGAAGTTTGCCTGGATAAGGAAAAGGGCCACCTCATTATGTAAGAAGGTAAAAAAGGAGATAAGGGAAAATATGAGTGATATGAGATGTAGAGTGATAAGATGAGGAGGTGAGAGGAAGAAGGAAATCTCAGTGAAGGGCCTAATTTTTTTCTGGTAAAATATAAAAGGCAATTCTCAGCTGAGAGGATGGAAGTGGGGGAGTCATTGGATGTTTTGGGAAAGATGAAACAATTTGGAAAATCTGTTGTGTTCAGCATTATACATAGATGATTCAGGAGATATAAAAGGATTGCCTACCAGTAATGAAGACACAGAGAGCCATGTAACAAAAATTTATGGTGGAACATTTGCACAATTATCTCTCCACCTGTCTTCAGCAACATGTATGGAGGAGTGGATGTAGTAGATGATGGAAGTAATCCAACGCTGAAGGTTGGCAGAGCACAATCGGTGACATGTGAATGGGGTAAGAGACTCAAAAGAAGATGGTAACAACATAGAGCTGAACTGGTTCATGGAAGAGCCAGCAAGACTAAGGAAGTAGGACCAGGTACCGGGTAAATGACCTGTAACTAGTAAAAAAGAACAGAATTGAGGGATTAGAAGTCACAGTGTAGAAAAAGAGATTCTGAATGGAAAAGAAGAGAAACATGGAAATCCAATAGATTGTGACCACATAATGAAATTTCAGGCTTTATAAAAATGGAGGTTGTATATTTTTGAGTGATAGCAAGGAAAGACTGAGGTGGGACAGAAGAATAGATCATGGGAAATTAGTAGGTTGAAGCAATGGAAAGTGAGGGTGCTTGAAGGAGTACCAGTATTTATTTTGATGTTCCCTACTATTAAGGCAGGCATGCCTCTGGAACCTGGACAGTCTACCAGTGCTACGTCTGGAAGCTGAATCGCTTTCATTTAAATTGTTGTAAGAAGATCCTGAAGATCACCTGGATAAGATACCAGAGACTGAGGTCCTTTTTTGAGCTAAACTGCCAACATTCAAACTCTACTCAGAGAGTTCAACTACAATGGGCTGGCCACATTGTTTGAATGCCAAATATCTCCTTGCCTAAAAGACTATTTTATGGAGAACTCACACAGGGCAAGAAGCAATATAAGGACACTCTCAAGGGCTTTCTAAAACATTTTGGAATTAATTGCCTGATGTGGGAGACAAAGGCACAGCACCACCCAAAATGGAATGCCCTCACCTGAGAAGGAACTGTACTTTGTGAGCAAAGCAGAATTGGAATAGCTCAAAAAAAAATGTGAAATGACCAAATTTAGAGAACCTCCTCCAAATATGCGTGTGGACTATTTGTACTAGACCTACAGGAGAGCATTCTAAGCCTGCCTTGGTCTGATCAGTCACAGTTGATCACACTGTAACTTGAGTCTATCATAATGATGTTATTTTGATCCTCTTTGAGAATAAAGGATAACAACCAACCATTAGGGCAGCAGTTGGGGAATAGGGAAAGACTGCAAACCAAGAACTGCTATATCCATTGAAGAAGGCAGGGAAATATCTTGGGAATCTGTGCATGACAGGTACCAGGATTTTGGTTAGGTTACAGAAGTTACCTAAAGAAGCAAGACATCAGAAGGTAAAACAAAAAGCATTTTGTGCCAGGCAACTAAAACCTTACCCAGCAATGCTGATCAGCATCATCTCTCAGATCCTATTTGTGAAAAGTAATGTGTCCTGCCTAGTGTTAGCAATCATCATCCTGGGAAACAAACTCAGTGGAGAGGCATCCTAGTCACTCCTTCTTCAGGTGATACAGTCACTTCTACTGAAGATGTAGAAAAGAAAGTTCTTGTCACCAAAGTCATTGGCACTGACAACTGATTCAACATCAAAAATGGGTGAGATTTGATTAGTGGAAATGACATTAAAGATGAGGGCTTTTCATCTGCTTGACCTCAGCATTCTAAAGACCATGGGACATTTCAATTTTATTTGCAGCTGAAACCTACCATATATAGTGCCTTTTCATTAGAATTCAAAGGAGTTCTTGAGAACAGGCAGTGTCTAACATTTCTATTAGTATTCACAGTGATTAGTACAGTTTTTGTTTTTGGTTTTTTGCATGTAGTGAACACTTATAAAATGCTTCATTCATTCATTCATTCCACTATATCACACATTGTGACATATGATAAATGTTACATAGAGAGATGACCTTAGACTCAGTGCTGTATAGTGTGAGCCAGCCTGGAAGCCAGAATGGTCTTGATTCAATTCCCATATCTGGAAAATGCTGACTGTATGCCACTCAGTCAAATCACTTAACTTCTCAGTTTCTCTAAACAACCGTCTTAGACTCTAATAAGCAATGGTAAAAAGTTTGCCCATCAAAAATCTCTTACAGTGATGATATTCTAGCCCTTGATGTCCCTCAAATCCTGCCAAAAGGGATCAAATTCAGTACAATCTAGTAAGTCTTTCTTTTTAAAAAAAACTAATAAAATTTGGTTTTTTTCAGTTCTCAGCATTCACTTCAACAAGAATTTAAATGCAAAATTTTCTCTTCATCTCTCCCCAATCCCCACCCCAAGACAGCATGCACGCTATCCACCCCTTCTGTTCTCCTTTCTATTACCCATGCTTCTTCCATCCCCCTTCCCGTCTATTTTCCTGTAGGGCAAAATTGATTTGTATACTCTATTACCTGAATATTTTAATTTCCTTTATATGCTAAAATAATTTTTAACATTCATTATTAAAGCTTTGAGCTTCACATTATAGCCCTCTCTCCCTCCCCACCCACTCTCATTGAAAAAATGAGTAATTCAATATAGGTCATACATGTGTAACAATGCAAAGCACTTCCATAATAGTTATGTTATAAAAGACTAAACACATTTTCCTAGATCCTATCCTGCCCTCCATTTATTCCATTCTCTCCCTTGACCTATCCTCCCACAATAATGTTTGCTTCTGATTATCCCTTTCCCCAATTTGCTGTGCTTTCTATTATCTTCCCTTTCCTACCTCCTTGACTCTTGACTTCCTGCAGGGTAAAATAGATTTCCATATTCAATTGACCTTGTGGGGGGGCGGAGCCAAGATGGCGGAGTAGGAAGACACACATACACATAGTTCCAAAACAACAGCCCATAGAACATCTGTAAAAAAGAAAGCCTGGAGAATTCTGGAGCAGCAGAGGCCACAGAACAGTGGAGCAGAGGAGATTTCTGTTCCAGAGAGCCCTGCAAATCCCTCGCAAAAGGTCCGTCGTGCTGCGGATGTGGAGCCAAGCATAGCCCTGCCATGGCCACATGGCACCAAGAGGAGCAGATCTGAGCGGGCTTCAGAGAAGGAATCTCCAGAGGCCATGCAGGTCCCTCCACCCACAGGTGATGGGGGTCAGTGAGAGCGTCTCTTTGGCAGGTCGAGAGGGGAGTGGAGTGCCCCCATAACTCAGGCCCCCTCGGGAGGCAGCAGCGGAGGCGAGGCCGGACTGGGCCTCCCCAAGCAGGCAGGAGCCCAGATCCATTGTTGAAGGTCTCTGCATAAACCCCCTGAGGGAACTGAGCCCTTGAGGCAGCCCTGCCCCCACCAGAGCACCTGAACTTAATCTCACACAGAATAGCAGTCCCGCCATCGCCCAAAGCCCTGAGGCTGGGAAGCAGCCTTTGAATCTCAGACCCCAAGCACTGGATGGGCAGATCTGGAGGCAAGGTGGAGGTGGAAAGAAAACTCAGAAGTTAAGTCACTGGCTGGGAAAATGCCCAGAAAAGGGAAACGAAATAAGACTATAGAAGGTTACTTTCTTGGTGAACAGGCATTTCCTCCCTTCCTTTCTGATGAGGAAGAACAATGTTTACCATCAGGGAAAGACACAAAAGTCAAGGCTTCTGTATCGCAGCCCATTCAATGGGCTCAGGCCATGGAAGAGCTCAAAAAGGAATTTGAAAATCAAGTTAGAAAGATGGAGGAAAAGCTGGGAAGAGAAATGAGAGACATGCAGTCAAAGCATGAACAGCAGGTCAGCACCCTGCTAAAGGAGACCCCAAAAAATGCTGAAGAAAATAACACCTTGAAAAATAGGCAAACTCAATTGGCAAAAGAGGTTCAAAAAGCCAATGAGAAGAAGAATGCTTTCAAAAGCAGAATTAGCCAAATGGAAAAGGAGGTTCAAAAGCTCACTCAAGAAAATAGTTCTTTCAAAATTAGAATGGAACAGAAGGAGGCTAATGACTTTATGAGAAACCAAGAAATCACAAAACAAAAACAAAAGAATGAAAAAATGGAAGATAATGTGAAATATCTCATTGGAAAAACAACTGACCTGGAAAATAGATCCAGGAGAGACAATTTAAAAATTATGGGACTACCTGAAAGCCTTGATCAAAAAAAGAGCTTAGATATCATCTTTCATGAAATTATCAAGGAAAACTGCCCTGAGATTCTAGAACCAGAGTGCAAAATAACTCTTCAAGGAATCCACAGAACACCGCCTGAAAGAGATCCAAAAAGAGAAACTCCTAGGAACATTGTGGCCAAATTCCAGAGTTCCCTGGTCAAGGAGAAAATATTTCAAGCAGCTAGAAAGAAACAATTCAAGTATTGTGGAAATACAATCAGGATAACACAAGATCTAGCAGCTTCTACTTTAAGGGATCGAAGGGCATGGAACAGGATATTCCAGAAGTCAAAGGAACTAGGACTAAAACCAAGAATCACTTACCCAGCAAAACTGAGTATAATGCTTCACGGGAAAAATTGGTATTTCAATGAAACAGAGCACTTTCAAGCATTCTTGATGAAAAGAATAGAGCTGAAAAGAAAATTTGACTTTCAAACACAAGAATGAAGAGAAGCAAGAAAAGGTAAACAGCAAAGAGAAGTCATAAGGGACTTACTAAAGTTGAACTGTTTACATTCCTACATGGAAAGACAATATTTGTAACTCTTGAAACTTTTCAGTATCTGGGTACTGGGTGGGATTACACACACACACATGCACACGCACACACACATAGAGACAGAGTGCACAGAGTGAATTGAAGAGGATGGGATCATATCTTAAAAAAATGAAATCAAGCAGTGAGAGAGAAATATATTGGGAAGAGAAAGAGAGAGATGGAATGGGGCAAATTATCTCTCATAAAAGAGGCAAGCAAAAGAGTTATTAGTGGAGGGATAAAGAGGGGAGGTGAGAGAAAAACAGAAAAACATGAAGCTTACTCTCATCACATTCCACTAAAGGAAGGAATAAAATGCACACTCATTTTGGTATGAAAACCTATCTTACAATACAGGAAAGTGGGGGATAAGGGGATAAGCAGGGTGGGGGGGATGATGGAAGGGAGGGCATGGGAAGGAGAGAGCAATTTGTGGTCGACACCCATGGGGAGGGACAGGATCAAAAGAGAATATAAGTAATGGGGGACAGGATAGGATGGAAGGAAATATAGTCAGTCTTATACAACACAACTATTATGGAAGTCATTTGCAAAACTACACAGATTTGGCCTATATTGAATTGCTTGCCTTCCAAAGGGAAGTGGTGGGGAGAGAGGGAGGAAGAGAAGTTGGAACTGAAAGTTTTAGGAACAACTGTTGAGTACTGTTCTCGCCACTAGGAGGTAAGAAATACAGGTAAAGGGGTGTAGAAAGTTATCTGGCCCTACAGGACAAAAGAGAAGATGGAGACAAGGGCAGATAGGGATGATAGAAAAGAGAGCAGATTGGTGATAGGGACAATTAAAATGCTCGGTGTTTTGGGGTGGGAGGGGAGAAAAGGGGAGAAAATTTGGAACCCAAAATTTTGTGAAAATGAATGTTAAAAATTAAATAAATAAAAGAAAAGAAAACAATTGACCTTGTGCTATTCCCTCCTTAAATCAAATGCCATGAGAGTAAGGCTCACTTATTCCCTTTCATCTCCCCCCTATTCCCCTCCATTGTAAAAGCTCTTTCTTCCCTCTTTTATGTGAGATGATTTGCTCTCCCTTTCTCTTTTTCCTAATACATTCCAATCAAAACTAAATTTTATTTTTTTTGGCATTCTACCTTCATATTCAGCTCTGCCCATGCCCTCTGTCTATACACACACACACACACACACACACACATGTGCACACAAATGCACATACATATACACATGCACACATATATACATATATATATACACACATCTACTTACATATACATATCTACACATAAATAATGTACACATACATACCCATACACACACATATGTATGTATTCCCTCTAACAGCCCTAAAAATGAAAAAGATTTCATGAGTTACAAAGAACATCTTTCCATGTAGGAATGTAAACACTTCAACTTTAATGAGTTCATTAAGGCTTCTCTTTCCTGTTTATCTTTTCGTGTTTCTCTTGATTCTTGTATTTGAAAGTCAAATTTTCTATTCAGCTTTGGTGTTTTCAACAAGAATGCTTGGAAGTCTTCTATTTCATTGAAATTCCACTTTTTCCCCTGAAGTATTATACTCAGTTTTGCTTGGTAGGTGATTCTTGGTTTTAATCCTATCTGCTTTGATCTCTGGAATATCATATTCCAAGCCCTTTGATTCCTTAATGTAGAAGCTGCTAAATCCTGTGTTATCCTGATTGTATTTCCACAGTACTTGAATTGTTTCTTTCTGGCTGCTGCAGTATTTTCTCCTTGACCTGGGAATTCTGAAATTTGGCTACCATATTCCTAGGAGTTTTCCTTTTGGGATCTATTTCAGGAGCTGATCAATGAATTCTTTCCATTTTACCCTCTGGGTCTAGAGTATCAGGGCATTTATATTTGATAATTTCTTGTAAGATGATTCTAGGCTCTTTTTGTGATCATGGTTTGCAGGTATTCCCCTAATTTTTAAATTATCTCTCCTGGAGCTATTTTCCAGGTCAGTTGCTTTTCCAATGAGATATTTCACATTGTCTTCTATTTTTTCATTCTTTTGATTTTATTTTACAATTTCTTGGTTTCTCATAAAGTCATTAGGTTCCATCTGCTCCATTCTAATTTTGAAAGAACTATTTTCTTCAGTGAGCTTTTAAAACTCCTTTTCCATCTTGCCCATTCTGTTTTTTAAAGCATTGTTCTCCTCATTGGCTTTTTGGACTTCTTTTGCCAATTGGGTTAGTCTGTTTTTAAAGGTGTTATTTTCTCCAGAGTTTTTTGGGTCTCCTTTAGCAAGCTATTGACTTGCTTTTCATGATTTTCTTTCATTGCTCTCATTTCTCTTCTCAGTTTTTCTTCTCTTACTTGATTTTCAAAGTTCTTTTTGAGCTCTTCCATGACTTGAGACCATTGCATGTTTTTTTGGAAGTTTTGAATGTGGAAGCCTTGACTTTGATGTCTTCCTCTGATGGTATGTTTCGTTCTTCCTCATCTGAAATGATGAAAGAAAATACTTTTTCATCAAGAAAGTAATCTTCTATAGTCTTATTTTCCCCTTTTTTGGATATTTTCTCAGTCATTTACTTGACTCTTGAGTCCTTTGTCATGTGGAGGGTGTAGTACCCTAGGCTGTAGAGTTTTGTGCAACTGTTCTCTGAGACATCTCTAGGGACCTGTAAGTTCTCACTTGCTCCAAGGTAGAACAATCAAAGGAGAGGAGTTTAATCCTCTTCTGGCCTGTTTTCTGGTCTGTGAGCAAACACAAGCACTCTTTTCTGCCCTGGAACTGCCAGTAGGCTTACCTCTCCACAGCTACCTCCAGCTCCACCCACATCAGTGCTCCTCCTTACCCCAGGACCACCACTCAGGGCTGAGACCTAGACCATCTGTATGATTCTCCCAAGGTCTTTAGGATGAGGGCTTCAAAAGTGGACACTCCTGCTTCCCTGGGGCTGTGGCTGGGACCAGACTGCACACCCCTTTCACTCAGGTGAAAGAGCCTTCTTACTGACCTTTGAAGCTGTCTTTGGCATTTGTGGATTGAGAAATCTGGGAACCACAGCTGCCATCCATGATTCTGAGCCCTGAAGCCTGCTTCAGTCCTGTCCTAGCCCCATGGCCCAAGCTGGGCTGTGTTCCACTCTGAGCCCAGTGGGATAGACCTTTTCTGTCTGCCTTCCAGGCTATCTTGGGCTGGAAATCTGTTTCACTCTGTTATTTTGTGCCTTCTGCTGGTCTAGAATTTGTTTAGAGTCACTTTTTACATGTATTTTATGGGCTAATAGGGGAAAGGTTCTACAGGTCCATCCTTCTACTCCACCATCTTGGCTCCACCCATTAATAAGTCTTTATTAAGCAACTACTGTGTGTCCCATACATTGGATATACTAAGTCAAAAATAAAAACAAAACAAAAAAAATACCTTACTTTAAGGATCTTCCTTTTTTCAAGGAAATAATTTAATTGCATAACATTGAAACTCAACCATCTTTCCAAGGTACAGTGTCAACACATCAGTGACTACATGATTGTCAATTTTTCGTGAAAACTGCTGAAAAGAGTTGGAGGAAGAGAATCAGAGAGAATGAAGGAGAGTGAGTGAATTTGTTCAAACATACCTTTCTCCTCATTTTGCATTAAGAGGACAAGGCATTAATATAAAGCAGATACACAGAAGAATATAGGAAAGAAGACATGATCATTATTCTGCTAAAACCAGAACACCAAACATAGTTTCAGAGTTAGAGTAAGTGAAGAGTAAGTGAAAAGAAGGGGGATATAGGCAGACATACGTATACACACATTCTTGAGTCTAATGGAGATTGGATTCATGATTTCATTAATATAGTGAAATCTTAGGGAAAGACAATCCCTGGAACAATCAAATCCAACATTTTCTTTACAACTTGGTCTTTGTTGCCAAGAGTACAAAGACTTTACATTACTTATTCAAGGTCAATTGATAGTATATGACAGAGGTAACTACAGTGGCCCTAGCTAGGACTTCTGAACTACACACTATGTGTTCTTAATAGAATATAACTACATTAAATACTAGTTTTAATAAACACACTACAGGCCTATAGGAACGTCCTCCCTCATGCCTCCTGGTAGCATGCTGAGGATCCTGTGTTTGAGAAGAATAAATCACTTAAGTACAAGTACATCTAGCAAGTTGGGCAAAGCTTCAATAACAGACTCCACCATAGAGAGTGCATCACTGTTTGGAGGATGATCCTATCTAGAGTCATAGAGGCTTCTTGCCAGGATGCATATCTATAGAGACTCTTGAGGACCATCTACCAAGACACTAAAGTCTTACAACCTGCCACAGTGGCTGAATTGTATCATCAACAGAATCGTGCATTTTGAACAAGGCAGACAAGAATTTGTATACTGGCTCCAACATACATCACTGTGTAACATCTCTCTGCCCCAGATTTCTAATCTGTAAACTGGGGATAGTAAGAGTAGTTATTCCATAGGGTTGTTGGAAAGCTTAATAAGATAATATTCGATTATGATCTCCTTGAGGACAAAGACTCTCTTTCTCTACTTTTTATATCCCTAGTGTTTAACATAGTTCCTGGCACCAAATAGGAACTTATAAATGCTTAATAAACTGGCTGACAGTCTAATATGTTTAAATTCCTTTTTGTACCATAAAGCACTCTATAAATTATATAACAATAATAATTCTAATCCTGAACAAGTTTTACCTACTTCATTAAACCTAGGATACTCATTTGTAAAATGATGGTAATTATAGCCCCTATTTCAAAGGCTTCTTACAAAAATCAAGTGAGATCAGATATAGAAAGTTGTTTGAAAACTTTTATATGCTTCTATAAAATTATAAAAATTGTAATATTATCATCTTCTTCACCATTATTGTTAGTGAATGGAGGAAGATTCTACACAGGTCTTTTCAGTTTCATAATGTACTGACAATCTTAGAAGCACATTTATAGGTTTATGAAACTCCATGGCTTTCTTTGTTTTTATCGAACCTCAAAAACTCACATGACTTTACATTAATATTCAAATGTCTTAGAATATTTTGGACAGATCTGAAGGATAATGGTGATTTGAGAGAACTGATTATAGTATCAATGAGCCTTTTTCAAAAGGTAACCATATCTTGCTTGATTTTGTTTTCAACTGCCCCTAAATGAAAATATCACTTTCAGGATTTGTTTTCTTAAAATTAGGTTTTGTACTGTCTCCTTAGTTTGTTCATGCAAATAGAAAGGAACACCAAGAATATGTTTTGTAACAGATGGTACACACACACACACACACACACACACACACGCACACAATTCACCCACGCAGACAATAAATGAGTACCAACACACTTCTCAACATTCAGTGTCATTGAGTAGACATTATTACTATAGAAGGAGTGGGGAGGGAAGAGGAGCCTAGACCTCTACAAATACCATTTACATGCATGATTTTGTGTAGCAACATCACAGAGGAAGGTTTCTCAGTGAGACTTTTTCTCCTTGCAGAGGTTAGTAACATCACCTAGGGTTATTGGGGGTTGTGTAACACCCATGCATAGCACTTAGGAGTGAAAGCTCCAAAACTAGTAAAATACTAGAGGAAAATAACAAAACTGGGAAAACCCTCTAAGCATAGCAATACAAAGAGAAAGAGAAGAAGGACAAAATTGTAATCAAACACTCCTCTTTTTCACTGATGTTTACCTACAAAACTAAGATTTTATTTGAAAGAGCAAAATGGACTCACACATTGGTTCTGGTGACTCAACATGTTGCTAAACAATAGCTTTTTAAAGAATAACATTGTGTTTGAAAGACTTGAAAGATTTAATACAATGTGGAGAGAAGGCTTGAGGCTTATTGAATCTTGAACGGAAAAAGACAGTTCAGGAAAACTTTGGAATGGCAATCTTGAGTTAAAGTTATTGTTAAAACATTAGAGGAAGTAGACTAAAGAGATTCAGATTAGAAGCGTAGAGCAGTAAATGGAATGCTTTTGGTCAATCCAAAAGAAATTGTGCCTGTGGCAGGTGTTAAAAAGCATGCCCTTAGTTGAAGAAAGGGAGACAAAGGAGAACCAGACAAATGGGGCATTGAGGGCAAGGGAGTAAATTGCCTTAGCCTGACCTCTGCAATCTCCTATCCCATATTGTCTTCCTTCCTTCCTTCCTTCCTTCCTTCCTTCCTTCCTTCCTTCCTTCCTTCCTTCCTTCCTTCCTTCCTTCCTTTCTTTCTTTCTTTCTTTCTTTCTTTCTTTCTTTCTTTCTTTCTTTCTTTCTTTCTTTCTTTCTTTCTTTCTTTTCCTTCCTTTTTTTCCTCCTACTCTTCTTTCTTCATCTTCTCTCTTTCTCTGTCTCTGTCTCTCTGTCTCTGTCTCTGTCTCTCTCTCTCTCTCGGTCTGTCTCTCTCTCTCCATTCTGAATTTAGTGCCCTGATTTGAAGCTTCTATTGTCTGAACAAATTATGCCTCCACTTGAGAGTATCTTCTGTACAAGAGAGGAAGACATGAGAAGAGTTACTGAATGCTCCCCATGCACACACATGCTCAGTTGCCCAGGTGTGGTATAGAAATTTCATATAACATCCTAAGTTACTCCTTGAAGAGTTCTTCAGTTCACTTACATATCCCTTATCTATTATGTTTGTCAGTTTGTTGAATGTTTCTTCTCCCTCCCTTCATATCCCTGATTAAATTTTAGTACTTATCCTTGCTGACAAGTTTTTTTTTTTTTTTTAAGTAGTAGCCATTACCCTTAATAAAGTAGAGACACAGAACAAAATAGAACCTACATTATGATTCCTGGGAGTGATAATAAAATGGATGAGTTTATCCTATTCAAGCCCATTCATATTGACTGTCACCCACTGGCAAGTTACAAAAGGGATGAGGTATAGAAAGATAAGTTTTGATGAGTGATGGTAAAAGAAAGCAATCCAGATCATGGCATACTGTTAAAAAGTGATTTATTTGGGGGAATGTTCTAAGCAGAAATGTGACAAAAGTCTTTTGTGAAGAGAATGGTACCCATTGTATCCTTGGGAAACAATTATTATTGGTTACAAGATTTAATTGGAACAACAAGAAATTGACAGAGATACTATAACAGCCAGGGCCCAGTTGAGATTGTCAGAGGGCAGGATGATGAAGACCTCTGCTTAACATGGAGTTCTACAGGAGGTTACAGTCTAATTATAAAGTTCTAACCAATATATCTCTCATAAGACATATCATCTCCTCTCATTTTCCCTGGCTATCTTCCATATTCAAAATAGTCTCCCTTTTCTCCTTTATTTTTTGGAATCCCTTATTCTTTTCAAGGTTCAATCAAATTGCAGATCTTTGCTGATTTTCCTAATTATTGGTATTTGCCTCATCAAAATGCTTTTTATATCCTATGTATATTTTCAGTTGAGTATATGTTGTTTAGTCCAGTAGAATGAAAGGTCCTTGAGGACAGTGAAAGCAATTTGGCCTTTGTATCACCAATACTTATCACTGAGCATATTTGAAACACAATAAATGCTTGGTGAATTGAATTGCATGTACAGGGAAAAGAACAGTCACACTTCTTGAGTCCAGTGTTTCTGGAAACCAAGGTGAATATCAAGACATCAGAGAAGAGATATGAGGGCAAACAAAGAAATAAACCCCAGAAATACTTAAAGTTGAGCAGTCTATCATTTAACAGATCAAGACAGGGATATTGGATGAGCAGGAGAAAGGGTGGAAGTTGAATTCTATAACTGATAACATCATAGCTACCATTTCCATGGAATGAGTGAGAAAGATAGGGCCAATTGAATCAATGACATGAGGAATAATGTCCATTACCTACTGCAGAAAGTGAATAGGGCTAGATCCACCTATCACCATAATTGTCAACAGGAATGAGACCATTTTTACTCAGTTTCTATCTTAGACCTTAATTATTGGACAAAATGCTAACAAGCTTAGGATTTTGGTGTGTATGATGGGCAGAAGAGACATAGAGAAATATGACTCTGGGACATCTATTAATCACACACTGTTCTTATGAGTTCCTTTCCTGAAGATCCCAATTTCATGTTTCTATTTAGGGCCTGGTCCTGAACTTAAGACAGATTGGTCTGCGTGCAAATGTACACGTGTGTATACCTTGTGAGTGTGTGTGTGTGTGTGTGTGTGTGTGTGCAGGTGTACTCCTTAGGGGCAGGAGTCCTTAAATGAACATTTCTCAGTCTTTCTATGTGGAGCAGAAGACAGATTCATGAAGACTCAGAACTGACTGGGCTGGTCATGTGACAAATTACTTGAGATCTGTGTGGAATATCTGGAGGACAATCTGTTCTGCATGACTCTTCCTTGTTACTACTTTTGAAAGTTGGTTTCATGGCAATGATCTTTCTCTCACATACTATAGTTTTCCATTTAAGGTTGCTGGATAACAGCTAGAGGAAATATTTTTAGATCAGCATCTCATGATATTTAAAAGCCATTGAGACAAAAAGACTAATGCATTTTTGATTGAATGGACTTTGGAAATAAATAAAGGAATAATAATTTTAAAAACACATATTAAGAAGTTACTGTATGCCAAGAAATTTTATAAGTACTAAAAAAAATGAGACTGATTGCCCTAAGAAATTCACACTGTAAATGAAGGGGATAAACCTTTAAAAATTCAGGGTCAGAAAGGGGGAAAGATCTGGGAGTCCTCAAAGGTCAATGGTCTAGTACATGGAAATGAAAAG
Source organism: Notamacropus eugenii (assembly GCF_028372415.1). Classification (NCBI taxonomy): domain Eukaryota; kingdom Metazoa; phylum Chordata; class Mammalia; order Diprotodontia; family Macropodidae; genus Notamacropus; species Notamacropus eugenii. The sequence goes on along the minus strand of NC_092872.1, from coordinate 730,195,031 downwards.
GAATTAGCATTTATATAACTAGTTACTGTGCAAAGTACTTTTTACAAATATTTTCTCTCATTTGATCCTCCAACATTACTGTGAGGTAAGCAGTATTATGATCCCATTTTACATTTGAGGAAACTGAGGCAAGCATGTTAAGTGATTTGTCCAGGGTTGCATAGCTAGTACCTGTTTGAGATGAAATTTGAATTCATGTCTACTTGAATCCAAATAAACCTGTCCACTGAACCACTAGATGCCTTTAATGTCAAGGCACAGTAGTCTCCAGGTGATACCAGCAGGTCAGGTTATCCTACAGTGGGGACAGTGAACCTAGAGGTCCAGAAGCTTTAGGTAAGGCCTAGAAGATTTCAGGAGGCAGAGACAAGACCATTAGTAAAATGTGGGGTTCCTTTATTTGCTCACAAGTAATAGAGTTGATGGTTTGATCTCACTGAAGCTGGGAGAAATCAAGCAGTCAAATAGGGTCTGGTCATCCCAGAGCTGGGGGAAGGAAAAGTCAGTGGGAGAAAAAGGATAACTCTTATGGTAATTTTGCAGAAAAAACGTTTAACTTGAGTAATAAGATTATATCTGATGAGAAAGCATTGAGGAAGGAGTAAGGGGAAAGCAAACAGAGGCAGTGAGTCAGACAGTATGTACTAAGAGGTTGCTTAAGAAAGAGAAAAGAGAGTTAGGGCAATGTATTCAGGGAATGGAAAATCTAATTCTCAAGAGAAAGACTTATTAGGGTGGGGGATACTTGGAATTTTTTGAGAGCACTGGGGTATCAGATGCTATGGAGAAAGGGAAGATGACTGAAGGGACATTCAACTAGTAAAGGTGAGGTGAAAGATTTAAACCTAGGTTTTCCTAATTTCAGATTCAGTTATAAGGCAACTAAGTGTCACAGTGGGTTGAGTATTAGGCTTGGAGTTCAGAAGATCAGAGTTCAAATACAGCCTTAGATGCTTACTAGCTATAAGACCTGGGATAGTCACATAACTTCTGTCTGCCTTAGTTTTCTCAACTGTAAAATTAATATGATAATAGTGCCTACCTTCCAGGTTTATTGTGAGTATCAAAGGTAATATGTGTAAAGTACTAAACATAGAGTAAATTATAAATTCTTTTTCTCTCCTCTGTTCCCCACAACATACTCAGCAAAGGAGAGGAATCATCAAAGACTGATATGTACAAAGTATCTTTATTTTTAAAAAATATACTAATAAAAAGATAAACATGGATTTTTTTCCATGATTTGTCAAGGATAATGTTGATTGCACAATTGCTTTTCCTTAGAACTTAGGCCTCCCTCTGACTGGACTGTCAAACAAATTAATTAGTACTCATCATTTTTTGTAATATCTTAAATATAATTTATGTTTTCTTATTGTTATTCTTTACATGAATGCTTCTTAGGGTTCATTTTATTTCCACTTTTATCTTTCCTCAACTCATAGAACAATTCTTGGCACTAATTGGTGCTTGATAAATACTTTTTCTTAAAAAAAAATGAAGCAAAGCGATGGTAATAGAAAATGATTTTTCTCTGTCATTATGATGACCTTGTTTCATATTCTTTTACTTGAGACACAGATATTAATACTCTGCACCACTTCCTTTATCTCCTCAGTTTTGAATTCAAAGTACTCATGGAATCTCTTCAAACAAGCCTGGATGAGGGTCTCTTGGATCTGTAATAGTGGACATTCGTTTTCAGATATGACTGAGACTAATTGACTGCTGAAGTTACAACTGGTTCTGAAATATTGTAATTATAATACTGATACAAAGAAAAAGTGCATTTGACTAAGCCAAGGAATCAGAGAAAATTCTGAATGTACTAGTTTTGGCATTGTGAGGGATGTAATAGGAAAAAAAAAAATCCAAAGTCTTTAGCCTTCGGGACTTAGCCTTGCTGGAACAGAAAAGGCTATGAGAGAGTAGCAGAAGATAACATCACATGGTAAAGACAGCACAGTCTCAACACACTTTAAAATACTCATTTTCCAAAGAGAAGTAAAGAGCTCTGTTGAGATATAAATGGAAAATATCACATCACCATTAATTGAGCACCAGAAATGCTTTTAAATAAATTCTTAAAATCAGACATTTGGAAAATATGAAACAGTTGAATAGCAAGAAAGAACAGCCAATGGTTTGTCCATATACTTGACTTATCCCTACAAAAATGACCAGGGTTCTAGGCTCTAGAAGGGACATTAGATGCTCCCCCTTTCAGTGATATTAAGGATTGCATGGACAAAAATTCTACAGGACATGCAGATGTAGAGAGTCTTTGATTTTCAGTTCTTGTGGGATTTTCATAAATATTTTCATAAGAACAGAAATCCATTTAAATATCAAAAATGATAAGTTCTATAGAATGATGTATGTGTGTGTGTTTTCCTTGGTCTACTGACAAGCTGTATGGCATTACCATATATGACTATATGTCACTTAAAACTAAAAGATAGGTGTTATATCTTTTTAATATTCTTTGCATCTATACAACCTACAACATATGTAGACATTTAAACATAATAAAAGGTAATTTTTTTCACAAACTACTGTCAGATTTCATCCCATCGTTATTATGTCCTATTTATAACATTATTCATTTTTGTTGTTCAGAACACAGATATAATTATATTTATCTACCTAAAAGTAATATTTCTTAAAATATAGTCATAAAGTAGTAAAATGCACTTAAAAGCACTCAGAGAAAATGATAGATTTGAAAATACTTATTTGTCTTAGCCAGGAACTTATCATTCTTTGCACTTTATAAGGAAAATACCCCTCATTATAGATAGATGATAGATAGATATAGATAGATATAGGTGTGAGTGTATATACACACATATATGCACACATATTTAATGCAATTATTTTAGTATTTCTTAATGTGGGAGCAACCTTATTTTCTACAAATTAAAACACTTTCTTTCACTCTTTAGAAATATTCAACACACATATTTCTCCATAAAGCCTTCAATTAAAATGAAATCCCATAGTTACAAAAGACTTGAAAATTTATAAAGTTCTACTACCAACTGCTGAGTTGATCATGTATGTGTTATTATCATAACTATTTTTCAAGAGGAGGAAACTAAGACTCAGTTGAAGGTTGTTTCCTAAAGTCACATAAATAATATGTAAAAGGACAAGATCTCAAAACAAGGAATTTTGAATTTAGTGCATTTTGCATTGTTTTATTTCCTACTTTTATCTAAGTTCAATTTTTAAGTGGTGTGATTATGGTGTAGTCCTTTACTGTCAAGGAGGCTGATAGGAATTGTAGGCTTCCTACCTACAAGGCTAGACTGAAAGACCATGAAATGTGAAATATGAACTTTGGAGACTTAGAGCAAGGATATGTGCTCAGTCAACAGCCAGAAAACTGTAAAGAAGTATTTCTGCCAGTGCTAACTGAATATAAATATTAGTAGTTGGAAATATAATTGACCCCCTTGGACACTTAAAGAAGGATATGGATGGAAAGAATTGGTTGTTTCATTCAGTCCAGGTAATTTCATTCCATCTGTACTCCTTCCTGTCTTCTCTGCCTCACCACTTTCTGATAACCCACCATATTTTACCCAGGAACTTCTTTCATTAAATCTTTCTTATTTGTTTTCTATACTTTTATAATGTGTTTTCATATTCAGACAAAATGAAGCTGATTTTATTACATTCTGAGTGAATTTTTTCCACAATGCGTGGACTACACTGTAAGGGAAATCCCTGAATCAGAATGCCTGTAGTTTTAGACAATTGTGAGGGTATGTTGAACCACTCTCTTTGTCTCCATCTGTCTAATACCTCATATCAAGTATTTCTTCCCTGATTCTTCCTGAGTGTGTCTTTTAATATGCAGTTTGCGTGTTTGTGTTGTCGCTGTTCAGTTTTTTTAGTGAATTTCAGGCTGTCTAATATACTGGCCATGGTTAGGGAAGCCCAGGGATACCTTAGTAAACCCTCAAGGGATTAAGTACAGCACTCTCTGTCTTAAGGAGAGTAATCTGAGATTAAGCTAACAAGGCTATTTGGAGGCAGATTCTGATGTGCTAGAGTACCAAATATAAGCAGAGTTTGAACTTAGACAGTCAGGAGGCACTTATAGAAATCTGACCAAGTGAAATATATGTCGAAATTGTTGTATAAGGTTGATTTGGGTATCACTGGAAAGAGACAGGTGGAAGACCTCTAAGCAGCTTAGTGAGGGGTAATTTCTATTAGGTTTGAAAGAGTAGAAATGGGCAGAGGCTGAGTTTGGGAGCTGATCAATAGGTGGGGTCTATAAGGCTAAGTACATGATTAGTTATCTGAACTGAGGTGAAGAGTCACAAGTAATCCCAAGTTTACAAAGATGAAAAATTTAATGTCATGGGACTTTTTTTTTAGTAGTGAAAGCAGAAGAAAGAGAATATTTGAAAGACAGACAATCTTGCTTTTGTATATGTTGATTTTAAGGTAATTAAATGACATGTGGGCAAAGATTTGGCCATATAAAATCTCATATACTTTTGGGAGTTAGATCATGATAAAGTCAATGAAATTACCTAAAGATAAAATGTAGACAGAGAAGGCACCAGGAGCTAGGTACTCATTTCACTGAGAAAGTTTAAGTATAGCCTGGAAATCAGCAGATTAACTCAACAAGAGTAAAGAGTAAGATATGAGGATAAATTTCACAGTGTGCAAACTTGTTGAGTTTGGGACTGTATAGCTGTTATCTTAGTCTTTTGAATCTCTAGTGCTTAGTAGAGTGCCCAGGCTATAGCAGGCCATTAGAAATGCTGACTGATTTATAAATTGATCTAAAAATCTAAAAGATCCCTTCAGTCACTAGAAAGGTCTAGAATCAGCAAGGCAAAGAGAATGTGAATTAGGAAACAAAAATTTTGTAAAAGATTTTATATTATTTTATCAGTGAATTTGTAAAACATAATAATGTCAGGCAGTGTGCTAGAGAGAAAAACAATAGAAAAATATAGTCTAGTTTCTGACTTTACAGAGCTCACATTATAACATAAAACATGTTTAAATAACCAAAGTTTACATGAAGTAGATGAAGGTTCATGTCTCATTCTGGGCCTAAGAGCTGTGTTGGAGCAGGAGAGGGACAAAAAAAGAGTATCCTTCAACAGAGTAATGGAAATTATTTAATGTTTATAGGCAAGATTTAGGTTTTTGTTAATGTGAAAGGAACCAAAAAAACAGATATTTAGATATCTGTTGATTATTGTGGGGGGAATTCAAAGTTCACATACAGTGGAACAGACTCATAACTAAATTGAGTAAAAGTGGAGTTGGGGCAAAATAAGGTTATTTGAAAAAAATCAGGTTTTGGAAGAAATTGTGGTGAGCAGAGTTCTGGCAAGTAATTTCGTAAGACCATGCAAATGGATGTGGAAAGTAGGAAGAAACATGGAACAATGAGAAGCATGTGGGATTTGAAGGCAGAATCTAGGTTCAAATTTTGGTTCTCCTCCATAGTGGCTATTTGAATTTGGGGAAATCACTTCACTTCCTCTTTTGCCTTAGTTTTATTGTTATTGTCATTTTTGTTTTGTTTTATTTTTCATCTATGCATGAAAGAAATTAGTCTTAAGTTCCACTGCAGTTTCTTTCAACTCATAATCTTTGATCCCATTATAAATTATATGGCATGACAGGTTTCACCCAAGGAATTTCTTTTCAAACAATAGAAGAAATTAAGAGTTTTTGTGGTCCTATAGAAGAAAGAGGAAGTTGTCATTCTGATGTTTTAGAGTTTATCAGCATGAATATCAGACCAAGGGGTCTTATCTCCCCCAGAGAAGTCGATGGTGTTTCCTCCATTGACTTCTAGAAGGAGAGGGCCAGTTGATATCTACCCTTACATGAAGTTTTTCTTCAAGTGGCCTTCTGATCCTTGAAAATTCTGTGGAGTTTATAATATTAGTTTTAGGTTGAACATTGAATTTTAAAATTAGATAATAATTTCTATCCTCATGACACGTCATCAGCATTATTACTTGAAAATAATTATTTGTATGAATGTAATGGAATACTATTGTGCTATAAGAAATGATGAACAGGAAGACTTCAGAGGGGCCTGGAAAGACTTATATGAACTGATGCTGAGTGAAATGAGCAGAACCAGGAGAACTTTATACACAGCAACAACCACAGTGTGTGAGGAATTTTTATTGACAGACTTAGTCCTTCATAGCAAGCAAGGACCTAAAAACTTCCCAATGGACTTTTGAGGTAAAATGCCTTCCACATCCAGAGAATGAACTATGGAATTGGGTCACAGAATGAAGCAGAACATTTTCTTTTGTATTCTGTTTTGTTTTGTTTTATGGTTTTTCCCATTTATTTTGTCTTCTATTCAACATGACTAAGGTGAAATTGTATTTAATAGGAATGTATGTGTAGAATCTTTATAAGATCATACACCATCTCAGGAAGGGAGTGGGGAGGGAGGTGGAGAATGAGAGGAAGGGAAGGGAAAAATCTAAGATATGTGGAAATGATTGTAGAACATTGAAAACAAATAAAATAGTTAAAAAAAGAAAAAAAGAAAAGAATTATTTATGTGACAATTAATCTCATTCAATCCTCACAACAATCCCCAGAAGTATGTTGATATTATTACCATTTACATATTAGTTAACTTATACTTGGAGAAGTTACACTTCTGGTGTGGGATTACTCAGTTCATTAATATCTGAGACCATGTTTTAAATTTGTTCTTTGTGACTTAAGTCTAGCATTCTATCCCGCTACACTACCAAATGAATGATAAGTGTAATATATCCTACATACAAATATAGTGATGATAAAATGAGGTAATGTACACTAAGCACTGCAGAAAATTAAAAAGTTTGTGTTCATATCATAGCAGATACTGGATATCCAAATACAAGCTCCCTCCATCCCCAAACTATTGCATATCTTGTATTTTTTTTTTCTGAAAGTATAGGAACTAGAACTTATATTTCATTTTTAAAGAGTGCTGAATGTTCTCTCAACCAATGCAGGCAAATCCTTTGCATATTATAGCCTTAGAAAATTTCCTAGAGGTTTGTGTCTTTAAACGACTTATTCTGAGCCACAGAGTCAGCATGTATCACAAATGGAGCTTGAAACCAGGTGATAATGACTCTGAAGTCAGCTCTCTAATCACATCTACCATTCTGTCCCTGAATTTTATCTGTGTTTGTCTGTATATGTGCTAGGTACTTGGTTTCTCCCTTGACTGAAAAAAAGTTCCTTCAGGGAAACGACAGAGACAAAAGTTGGTACTGCTTCTGGAGGGTAAGCAATGATTTAGGGAGTCAAACAATTAAGCAGATAAAGCCAAGAACAAGTGGACTGAATGGGAAAACTGATTTTTAAAAATCAGGAAAAAGTGAAATTAAATTCAAATTTAATTCTGTCTCAGACACTAACTGTGATGCTGGGAAAGTCCCTTAAACTTTGTCAGTCTCAGTTTCATCATTAGAATAACAGAAAAATAAAACTATTATAATTTTAGAACCTCCCTCATAATATTGTTATGTATATCCAGTGAATTAATATGTGTAAAATACCTTATAAATCTTGCTAATTTGTTATTATTTGAGAGATTTATGATTGTTTCATCCATCTGACACTGGGAAAGGTTTATGCCACCATCACTATAGCTCATGAGTTGTAATAACACTCTTTTCCTCTTTCTGATTTCTATATATCTTCACGTTTCTTCTCCAGGGATAGGCTGTGTGACAGCACAGTTGATGAGTTATTGTTTAAGTTATGTAAATGGGACTTCTGGACTATTTAATTCTCAGTGGGAAATCTAGACACTACATAGCTCATTATTCAAATATTGTTATATAAGCTTTTCTAGGTAACTTTGTAAAGGCAAGAAATTCAAAGGAAAAAGAAAAAGGAAGAGGACTTTATCCATGTTTCCTTTGCTTTTTCCTCTTTAATGTATTTTCCTCTCACTCTAAAATATGCAAACAGATACATCAACATAGATACACAGACTAGCAGAGACGATTTTTTTTAAACACATCTACTTCTCCTGGGAAATTGCCAGCCTGCATCTTTTGAACATGAGTAGGCGTTAGTGTGAAGCATGTTGAAAGTGGGATGATGTGGCAAATATAGCTTTTTTTAAAAAGGGAGAGTTTGAAACAGCATGATGTCTGGATCCAACATAGTATGCCTTTGTGAGGCAAAGGTTATTCTCATACTCATGAAGCCACCTGGAAATGTTTACATGTCAGGAAGGTAATCTGATGGCCTACTCATGCAGAAGAAGAGAGGGGAAAAGAGTTGTATGTGCTAAATGGATAAATAGTAATACTTAAAAAAAAAAACACACAAATTTACATAGTACCCAGCCTAAAGTAATTTCCTAGCAGATGACACTGAGATGGCAAAGAAAGGCATTCACTGAGAAAGCCAAAAGGGATTGATGCTTCCTCCAAGCTATTAGAAGCTTTTCAGCTCCTTGGGAAAGGAAACGGAAATTAACCCATTCATATAATAATATGGGGAAAAATGCTAAGCCAAGGGAATATCACTGAGTTTTAAATGATCTAGAACTACTGGTTTCCAAAACTCCTCCCTCATCAAAGATGATTCTGGTGTTAAACTGAATGAGATAGGGACAACTTAAAAAGTTTAATGTATTTCAGAATTGCCAGAAAGTACCCTTTTAAAGATGTGCAATTAGAGGTATGATCAGTGTTCTATAATGTTGAAATAAAGAACATAAAGAGTGACCAAGGAAAGATAAGTTAATAGATCTGGGAAATATTGTCCTGACTTTTATATGTAGGTGAATATACAACCTATAGAACATATGCATCAGGTCATATATGTTGCAAGATGATAAATATTTTAAAAAAGAAGAGTTGGACCAAGAAATGAACAAGAGGAAGAACATGGGTGAGGCTGTTTTTGGGAAATGGTGCAGTGCTTCTGAAGACAACTAGTTTTGTTTTTCCTATGAAATAAGAGTTCATATTTGTTAATATTCATTTTTTCTGCAGTCTCTTAAGACCACTATATCCATCAAGTACTTCAATGAATAGGTTACATAAAGGGGGCAGGAAAGTGAAGTTGTGGTCAAGAATGAATTTTATCATGGCACCAAGAAAGAAATTTATAGAAGTATTACAATGCATAACATGAGAAATTTGATGGAAAATATAAGTAACCTAGTTGCATGGTGTGGACATACCACAAGGTATAGAACAAGATCTAAGATCTAAGCTCCACTGGTTTCCATGGAGAGGAATCCCTTCCTGATCATACTCTCCTTCCCTATATTCAATGAGGCTGCAAAGTCTACGTCTACATCCTTCCATCTCTCTCTCTCTCTCTCTCTCTCTCTCTCTCTCTCTCTCTCTCTCTCTCTCTCTCTCTCTCTCTCTCTCTCCGTCCGTCCATCCATCCATCCATCCATCCATCCATCCATCCATCCATCCATCCATGTATTTAGCTAGCTAGCTAGCTATCATCTAATTCGTCTATCTGTCTATGTCTGTCTGTCTGTCTCTCATTTCATTAATGTAGATACTTAAAATAGGCAATGAGAGCACAGAATTACTTTTGTTGTTGTTTCATCCCTTTTCCTTTGAATCTGAAGCAGGAAATCAGGAGGTAAAGAATCATGGCTAAAAGGGAGAATGCTTTCTCTGCTAGAAACGTAGAAAAAGGTGTGTTAAGGGATCATCAGGTTGATATTACTCATTTATGCCAACATACTGATCATTAAAGCTTGGGAATGGTCACCACTTTGCCCCTCTCTTTTTGCGATTTTTATCTTATCTGTTCCTTTGTCCTTTTTGATATTTGCTGAGTTTTGAGCTCCATGATCTCCATTTACATTTTGACTGATGACAACTGGTTATTACTCAGTTTATTCCAACAGATTAGGATAAAGTCCTGGTTTAGGTTCTCCCTTGATTCATTTTTTGTTTGCCTTCTCTTTAGGAAACTGTTCAAAGTAAATCATAAGACCTAAAAATCCTAGTGAACTTGGGTTACATTTTCCTAATATGTGGGTAGGTACCAAATGCACTAAGTTCCACTGTGGGTGAAAAATATGATTTGGGATCGAAAGGCAAACCAGAGGATGAACCAAGGTTTATAGTGCTGAGCTTTCTATTTCATTTTTCTTGTTTAAATATTTCCACTCAATAATTCATTAGTTTGCTAGCATCAGTTCATATCAGTGGATCAAAATTAGTTAAAATAAAGTAAAAATTCTGGAGAGTTTCATGCATATCACTCTACGATATTTCTTTAATATATCTTTCTCTTTTTAGATAAATATTTTATTGCCCCTTTATTTCAGCCACTATGACATCCTAATTGCCCTCCATAACCCCATAGAATACTCTTGTATAATTAATCGATCTAGGTTAAATATCTAACCTATTTGTTCTTTCTTACAAAATATCTTTCAGAGGAATATATCACTGCATTTCTCTGAAGTCAAGCTTGAATGCTACACTGATCAATATCAGTTATGCCCCAATGCTATTTCCCTTTACGTTGCTGTGGTTATTATGCAAATTGTTATCTTAGTTCTTTCCACTTCACTTTGCATTAATTCACACAAGTCTTCCTAAGCTTCTCTGAATATAATTTCTTAAAGCAAAATTTTATTCTCTTATATATACCACAAAATAATTATCATACCTTCTGACTTTCACTTCCTCAGGTTATTTATTAGTCATATTGTTAGGTGAATGGGTATGTAAAAAACTCGTGCTTCTTCCTCATGGGATCACTTCATCACAACCATGTACTCAATCCTGTGTCTTCTCTGGACTTCAGGAGTCGAAGATATGTAAGGTTGTTCCCAGAGAAAAGATATAATCACAATATGTAGGAAATATTTTTTAATGACTAAAAATGAAATTGTGTGTGTGTGTGTGTGTGTTTGTGTGCGTGTCTGTTAAGTATGAAAGGGTAGAGGAGGAAGATTGGGAGGTGAGTAATAACGACCAATCCAGGATATTAAAAAATAATTTTCAGTAAATAATTCACCTTTCTAGAGAATAATTGATTCATTCATCACCTTTACTGACACTTTATTTGTTGGCATATCAAATTGTTGACAGGATTTCAAAAGTGAGAAGATTTTTCCTCAAATTCTTCCTCTGATGTTTATTAGCTGTGTGACTTAAAAGAGAGCTAAAAATGTAACATTCCAGGGCCTCAGTTTCCTTCATCTCCATGGAGAAGAGTTTAGGGTACATGGCCCCTGAAATTGCTTCCAGTTCAAAATCAGTAATTCTGTAATCCTTGTTTCCTCACCCAACGCATTCTTGTCTGTTTTCTGATGATATGATGCCATCATCTATCTAAATTACCAAATGATGACTCTTAGAAGACCTTTTGGATGATTCACTTCCAACATATCCTGATATTTATAATTTAAAGATACTTCTTACTAGTCAAAGAATGGAAGTAAGATTATGAGAAAAGTGAATGAGAAAATGATGAATTATTCTCATTGAGGAAAAGAATATCCATTTTAATACTATTGCTGTTGTGAGGTGTAGGATGTGTTCAGGGAACACTAGTATCTCTATTGTAAGGGCTGCTGAGTGCTTTTCAGATCTACTTTTTTCTTTTGGTGTCCTCCTCTTTTCCCCAATTCTCACCTGTGGCTCTAAGAAACTAGCATTCCCAGCAGTCACATCCCCATAAACTATTTCAGCAAATAGGCTAAACTAGTTTGAAGGTAACCATAGGATGTCAAAACTTGGTGAGTTTGGGGGCTGTCTCCCTCAAGCATGTGAAGACTTCCTCTGACAGAATGGGCAGATGAATACAATTTGTTCCAATAGCCATGAAGGTGACTGAAGCAGGTCCTATGGAGCACACAGAGCTTGGTTTGATACTGAAGACAATACAGTCATCCAATGCATTCCAAACCATCACCAGTTGTCTTGACTTTCTCTTGCTATTGGACTCCAATGATTCCACGATAGAGAGTGAGGTCAATGACTTCGCTCAATTCTGACTCACTTAAATCCAAGGTATGCTCAAATCACAAGACATCACCCATACCATTTCTCACCAGTCAAAGAATGGAAGTAAGGTTAGGAGAAAATAAAGGAGAAAGCAATGAATTAACTTCATTGAGGTAAAGAATATCTTTTCTGATATTGTTGTTTTCCCTCTAAATCTCTTTCCACTGTGGCATGTAAAGGAGAAAAGGAAATCACTGACACGTGCCAAGTATTAAGAGAAGAGAAATTCCAGGTAAGGAATGATGGGTGATTAATAGGAAAGGAAACATTCTCAGAAATTTCACTACATTGCTGCGTCATATGGTGTTAACATAATTTCTTTCTGTCTCCAAGAAACACTATTTCAAAGGAGAAGTTTTCTCAGGAGGCTTACCTATGAATTTAAGATGTGTAGTTACAAGGAGAAAAAGACACTAAGAAGTCTTGTAAAAGTATCCAGGAACACTTTGAAGGTTAAACAATTATCATTGCTATCTGAAGAAATGTGATTCACTCATCCAACCTGAATAACTAAGGAGTAAAAAAAATTACATGGGATTTTCCTATAGACTAACAAGAGACGCTGACAGCATTTTTGTAGTCCTTTGAGGTTTGCAAATAATCATATATATATACATATATATACTTCATTTCTTTTTATATTTAAAATGAGTTTTTTAGAGGTATATGCAAAAACCCCATTTTACAGATCATAACCATTCAACAAGCATGTTTGGGTGCCTTGATGATAAAATAACTATGATAGATGCTGGGGATATACAATTTTGAAAGAAAATATCTCTGCTCTCAAGATTCTTGAAGTCTGTTTGGATGTGCATCTATCTAGTGTTTCAAACTCTGCAGAACACTTCCAATACGTTATCTTATTTGATCCTAAAGGCAATTTAGTAATATAAGAACTATAGTTACTATCATCATTTTTTTTTCAGTTAAAGAAACTGAGACTCAATGAACTTAAACATCTTTCCTGTTTTCTTAGAGCTATGGTTGTCAACAGCAATTAAATCCAATGTCCTACTAATTCAAAATCCAACACTTTATCCACTGTCTAAAACTGCATCTCAAAAAGTGACATGAGGCAGTGAGATGGTATAGCAGATACAGCACTGATCCTGGAGTCAGGAGGACCTGATTTAAAATCAATCTTTGGCTGTGTGACCTTGGGTAAGTCACTCAACTTCCCTCCGAAATTACATATTCAGCTGAGTTTTCCTCCTATACACTACAACAGTTGAGAAAAACTAGTTGGCCTAAGTCAAGGAGTTATAAGGCTTGTTTTTGATATAATCTCTTTCATCACAGTATTTTTCTCGAACCTGATATACATTTATATTCCTGAAATTGTTCTGTGCTTTCCCTTCACATGTAGTCCAGGTAGAGAATGCTTCAGCTCCCCAGTAAAAGACATAAAATCCATATTTTCTTGTACACAAAATGTAACAAATGATAAGAAATATCTCCATTCAACCCTCAGTAGACAATGCTTACTTCTAGGTCTAAATCTTATTTATTATCTAGTGATAGTCTAAATCTTATTTATCATTCAGAACTGGTCATTCTCCAGTTGCTTAACTTACATTAGGTTACTATTTAATTAAACACTTCATTAAAGAGCAACCATTTTAAGTATCTACTCTGTATCTGTCACTGGACTCTTCACTGAAAGTAATAATAATTAATAATTCCTAACATTAGTAATATATGACAAGCAATTTACAAATGCTATCCCATTTCATTCTCACAACAGACCTGGGAAGTAGAGACTATTATTTCCCGCTTTTTTAAAAGGGAGAAAATGGGAAAACAGAAGTTAAGGGACTTGCCTAGGGTCCCACAACTTGTAACTATCTGAGGCCAAATTTGAACTCTGACTCTAGGCAAAATGCTCAGTCAACTGTGCCAAAGACAACTACTGTTTTTGTTTTGTTTTCTGGGAGGTACCTACATTTGAATGGGTAAAACTACATACACACAAATTAAGAGGAAATTAAAATTATTCTGTATCTTTTAATCATTGATTCTATTCTGTAATTGAACCCATTCTGTATTACTGCCTCATTTTGCCAACATACTTTTTCATTCTTAATTTAAGCTCCAGAATACAGTTTTCCCTCTGAGTTAGTTACAGGTGTGGTCAAAAGGACAAATTATTATCATTCATGCCATTAGCTCATGGACCATGTGTTTGCTGTTTGTAAAAGCCAACAGGCATAATTTGAGTGCCATCCCTCAACAGATATATCACGGTCCTTGCCTATCCTTGTGCAGTTAGAGGAGATTTCATCTCCAAGAGGACAGTGAGAACAGTAGTATTGAAACCCTAACAAAGACTATAAGAAGCAAAATAATTAATACTCCTTTGTTGTCAGAGAGGAGCATGATTAGCCACACCTGAATGTCAACCCTTTTATTCTTTTTTTTTAAATTAAATTATTTTATTTGTTTTCAGTGTTCTACAATCACTTCCATATATCTTAGATTTTTCACTCTCCCTCACCCTTTTTCTCCCCTCTCTCCCCACTCCCTCGATGAGAGGTCGTTCAATCTTATATAGGTTCTACACATCCATTCCCATTAAATAACCCTAACCCTAAACTTAAATACATTAAATACATTTTCACCTTAGTCATGTTGCATAGAAGAATTAAAATGAATTGGAGAAACCATGAAACAAAAGAAAATAAAACATGATACAAAAGAAAATGATCTGTTTCATTCTGTGAACCAATTCCATAGTTCTTTCTCTGGATGTGGAAGGGGTTTTGTCTCAAGAGTCCATTGGGGATTTTTTAAGTCCTTGCATTGCAATGAAGTATCTAGTCTACCAGAAAAATTTCTCCCACACTATGGTTGTTGCTGTGTACAAAGTTCTCCTGATTCTGGTCCTTTAGCTCAGCATCAGATCATATAAGTCTTTCCAGGCCTCTCTGAAGTCTTCCTGTTCACCAATTCTTATAGTAAAATAGCTTTCCATTACATTCATATACCATAACTTGTTCAGCCATTCCCCAATGGATGAGAATTCCCTTGATTTCCAGTTTTTGGTCATCACAAAGAGAGTTGCTATAAATATTTTTATACATGTAGGACATTTATCCATTTCTATGGTCTCTGGGATAGAATCCCAGAAGTGACATTGCTGGATCAAAGGGTATGCACATTTTTGTAGCCCTTTGGGCATAGTTCCAAATTGCTCTCCAGAATGGTTGGATCAGCTCACAGCTCCACCAACCATGAATTAGTGTTCCAACTCTCCCATATCTTCTCCAACGTTTATTATCTTCTTGTTTTGTCATGTTAGCCAATCTCATAGGTGTGATGTGAAACCTCAGAGTTGTTTTGATTTGCATCTCTCTAATCAATAGTGATTTAGAACATTTTTTCATATGACTATAGACATCTTTAATTTCTTCCTCTGAAAACTGCCTGTTCTTATCCTTTGACCATTTATCAAAGAGAGAATGACTTGTATTTTTGTACATTTGACTCAGTTCTCCACATATTTTAGAAATGAGATCTTTATCACAGACAGTAGTTACAAAAATTCTTTCCCAGTTTTCTGCTTCCTTCTTAATTTTGGCTGCATCAGACTTGTTTATGCAAAAACTTTTCAATTTCATGTAAGCAAAATTATCCATTTTTCACTTCATAATGTTCTCTATCTCTTGTTTGGTCAAAAATTTCTCCATAAATATGAAAAATACACTACTCCTTGTTCTCCTAGTTTATAGTATCAATCTTTTTACCTGGATCATGTATCCGTTTGGACTTTATTCTTGTGTACAGTGTCAGGCATTGGTCTACACCCAGTTTCCACCATACTTATCCAGTTTTCCCAGCAATTTCTGTTAAACAATGAGTTCTTCTTCCAGATGTTGGGGTCCTTGGCAACCCATTTTTCTTAGTATAGTCAAATGTAATGTTTCTCAAATACCCACATCCTCTCCTTTCCTGCATGTCAATAAAGAGGGTTTCCCTTTTTCATTGAGGTTATTGACTTTGCTGAGGTAACCTGTCTTACTTGCTTTGACAGTTACACACATCACTATTAATAAATGATTTAGCTCAGAGAATGTACCTCAGTTTACCTTTACTGAATTTACTCACAAAAATTGGTAAAAATAAGATAAATACTGAGTAGATGGCAGGTAGCCTTATGATATTATTAGCATTATTGTTACTACTGCCACTGCTGCTGCTGCTGTTGGTAGTGGTGTTAATGATGGGTCCTGCCTTGCTTGATGACTTTTTAGCAACGATACATCACAATGCAAAAAATGAATCTGTGCTCTTCTCAACATTTAGTTCAATTCCATGCACATTAAAGGTAGTTACTTTGCCCCAGGTATTCTACCTGTGATTTGGGCCAAAAGGAACTTTATGATGCTCCTCTGGTGATAAATCCCTTGTCAGATCATCAAGGTAATTTCCAAGAGGAAGATCCCACTCTCTCCCCCTTCCCCATCTGTTGTTGAAAATCTCATTCAGGAAAAACATAATCTTAGCACTGAAAGGAAACATAAAAACTATCTAATTCAATCATTGAATAAATAAGGGGGTCCCCTCTGTGTCATAGCTGATAAGTTACAATGTATCCTTGTATGAGATATTCTATGGGTAGAAATTATATTACTACTTATGCTAGACCATTCAAACTGAATATAGTTTCTGATGTTAAGTTTCAATTTTCCTCTTTGTTGTCTGAAACTCACCCCCCTCCCCTATATATACACACATATATGCATATATATACATATGTATATATATATATATATATATATTTACATGTGTGTATGTGTATACAAACATATATATAATATATACATAATATTATGTATCATATGTATATGCAATAATATATCACACTCAGAAAGGGGTGTGTGTGTGTGACTGTCTGTCTATCTCTGTAAGATTAATTCCTTACCCATAGTTGCTCCATCAGATTTCTTCAGTTTGACATCCTCCTCAATGAGAATTCTCTAACCCCATTTATACCACTATATCCAAAAGTTTTGTGATCTTGAGGCCCAGAAATTACTCTTTTTATCCTTCACTTAATATTTGGTTTTGACTTGTATGTTGACACCTGCCTTAGCAAAACTTCTGACCTCTTGAAGGATATCAACTGAATGAGTACAACTCAGAGAATAAATTTCCATAATTAGAATAGGAAAAGTATACCAGACTCTTACCTAAGGATGCTTTTCCCCTAGGAGAGAACATATATATGTCAAGCTCACACAGATTGGAAGCTGCCACAGCATTGTGGGAGAGATATTGTATTATAGATTGAGTTCTTCAAGAAGAATGGAGAACGTTATTTTCCATTGTGGCTTACCTTTCCATATAGTAACTTCTCTTAATAAATGTACTTTCAAAAGCTGTCTGAAGAAAAAGTCTGGCTTATGCCCTCCACCTCACACAGTAGCAAAAAGTGATGATTGCAGGATGTCCTGGGGAAATCCTGGAATCCTATCTGGCAAATAATGAGCATCTAGGATAGGGGACCAGGATAAACAGCTCACCCTCATGCTTTCCTCTTTCTTGACAATCTAACTCCCCAATTTCTTTCCCTTCCTATTTTTACCCAGTTGTTATCAAGGTTCCTGGAATTGCCATGTAAATATTCTCTCTCTCTCTCTCTCTCTCTCTCTCTCTCTCTCTCTCTCTCTCTCTCTCTCTCTCTCTCTGTCTCTCTCTCTCTCTCCCTCTCTTTCTCTCTCCCTCTCTCTCTCCCTCTGTCTGTTTCTTTGTGTGTGTGCATGTGTGTGTGAGCATGCACTTGCACCGTACCTTTAGGTACTAATACAGAATATTGTAATTTCACCCACACATACACTATGACAACATAAGTGAGTAGGAGATGGGAGGGAGATTTCTATTTTTAATCTTGATTTTACAATTAAAATGGAGCAACCATGAAGAACTGCAAATCGTCACAAATAACTGCTATAAATATCGTTGATTAAAAAAAATGAGAAACAAAAGGTAGGTCATTTCTTTTTATTCTTTCCAAAATGAAACTAAAGCTCCTGTCATAGTGAGCCCCTTATCATCAGACACATATCGAACTCCATTTTGTCTCCAAAATCTGTGTATACCTCACCATTTCTGCAGTGCCCTAGGCCTGAGAAAAACATATACTTAGTGACTACAACAATGCAAATGGCGGGGGGGGAGGGGGGGGCGCGGTAAATTCCTTATAATTAGAAGGACTAATCTTAGCCAGAGACCAAAGTTGGGAAAATGCATAGTGCTCAAAAAGCTAGAGGAGGAGGGGTTAAAGAACATAGAGGAAAGGCAGGGACTTGCCTGAGGTCTCCCCCAACCCCCTCCCAATACCTGTAAATGATGGCTCAAAACAAATTCTACAGTCTGGAAGAACCCACAAAAGGACAAAATGAAATAATTTTTCAGTGCAAGACAACTTAGAGAGTCATCAGGTAAGGTCTGATGCACCAGGGTGACAGTGGAGCCTAGTCCAACTCAGGAGCACAAGTGCCAGCATGGAGCTGGCCTCAGCAAACCAGGAATAGGCTGGGGGGAGGGGAACACAACTGTACCTGTGGCAGCAGTGGCTGGTTCTGAACCTCTCCACCTACAGATGGTAAAGTCAGACAACTGGTCAGTAGGAGATTACAGGGGTCACTTTACTGGCACTAGGGGCTGAACTCTGTTGCATTGCCCATACTTTTATTTGGGACAGAGTCCTGGGTCTCATTTCCAGGGCAAAGAAAAGCACTAGTACATTAGAGCTTGCAGCCACTGGGGAGCATGAATCCTGATCACAGTTCCAGAGTGGAAACAAATGCTTGTGGTCACTCATAGATCAGTTCACAGTACAGGAAAGTAGTAAACACACCTCTTCCTAGATCACAGTGTCTTGGAAGAACTGAAAACTTAGAGGTTCCCAGTATTACTTCTAAAAGCCTGATGCTTAAGATGGTGTTTCCTATACTCCAGAAACATAGTTCTACTTTAACAAACAGGTGAAAGTCAAGTTACAGGTTTGGCAAATGAGCAAACAGTACAAAGGCGTTCTGACTATAGAAAGTTAATATAGTGACAGGGAAGATCAAAACATCAACTCAGAAAAAGAAGGCAAAGTCAAAACTCCTACATCCAAAACCTCAAAGAAAAATATGAATTGGTCTCAGGCCATGGAAGAGCTTGAAAATAATTTTAAAAATCAATTAAGAAAGGCAGAGGAAGAAGAATGAGAACAATGCAAGGAAATCAGCAAAAAAGAGTCAACAAATAAAGAAGGCAAAAAAAAATGCTAAAGAAAAATGTGAAAAATGTGGAAGGTCAAATTAACCTCAACTATTCCCTGTTCTAAGGCTGGTTTAGCCGTGCAGGGAGAATGCATTGAACCTGGACACAAGTAAACTTAGCTTGAATGCTGCCTCAGTCACTTATTAGCACAGGACCCTGGACAGCTCTTTTACACTCAATGTGGTTCAGTTTCTTCATTGATAAAATGCAAATAATAGTAACATCTGGCACATAGAGTTAATATTAGAATCAAATAAGATATGAAAAGTTCTTTGTGATTTGTTTTTATTATCTATATATAGTCATAAATTTATTGTATATATTTATCATAAATTATTTATTCTTATATTATTATAGAAGTTCTCTATTCATTATGCCACAATGAGCCTTTTGGGTGTATGTACAACAATTAAAATAAATATACAGAAATATCCTCTCCCTTCCTCTTTAAATCTTTGTATCACCAAGGCAATATTCACAGCACTGGTGGTGACTATGAATATGCCAGCATAGTTCTCAATTGTAAAGTATAACAGACTCTCCATATAGAAGGCAGAAGAAAAACATGTATTCAGACAGCAGAAAAGTCAAATCCCCAAATCTGAAAGTCAAATCTAGTAGCCAACAAATCAAAACACATTAGCAATGCAGGGGACAAAGGCATTTCCTAGCCATCTCCTGCTCCTGGGGCCTTCCCACAAACAAATACTCATCAACCTAGATTGCCTGTGTCCTTCCCAGCTGTGATTAGCTTGACCAACCTCCTCCCAGCTCTGCTCTACCCTTGTTGTTCCACCCTTTCGGCAAGCTCCTCCCACCACCAGTGACTTAGGCTTCCATGTGATTTAAGCAGATCACATGGGTCTACTAATGAATTGGAAAGATTATCCCATTTGAATTACCATTACAATCTTACCTATCCTTCAAGGCCAATCTCAAGTCTTCTCCTAAGGAAATTGACATCAATTTCTAGCTTCTCTTACTTTCTTGGGAGAATGTCACTAGTGGCAAAAAAAAGGCAGACCACTGCTTGAAGAATCAATTAATCAATAAGTATTTCTTAAATGAAATTAAAATTTCACTTAAAAAACGTAAAATTTCTTAAATGCACCAGGGATCTTACTAGACACTTTGGACAGAAATGCTAGAAGTGAAACAATCTTCACCCTCCAGACTTTCATTCTTGGAAGGGTTTTTGGTTTCATTTCTTTTGAGGTTCTCTCTAGATAGAGGTTGAATGAAGATGGAGATAGATAAGGTGTTCTTAAACTAGGATAGAGAGAGTAACTGAACATGCATGTACCTGATGTGCTGGGTATTGTGGTCCTGATTGAGGCTAAATGGATGATGTATTTGAGAACATGGGCACACCTGCTATTCTAGTGAGGCAGTGAGGTATATAAGGAGGTTGGGGTATTGAGTTTGGGGCACTGGCTAGCTTGAGGCAGTAGCTAGGATCCCATCATTACCCACTCAAAGAGATGGGGCCCAAATTCATTTGGGAAAAGGGACAAAGGACTTGGCTTCTATAGCTTCTCTGAGCTGACAAGGGCCATAGAGCTGTCCCTGCCTCAATAGGTCCTGGAGGGTTGATGGAGGGATGGATGTAAACTGCACATGAGTGATGTGAAGGGGGTTGTATTATGGAGACCAGGGGCTCAGATCTCTCCTGGCTCTCAATGTGTAGGGTCATCTGGAGGTTGATGGAAACCAATCTGGAGGAGACAAAGAGAGCCATGGCAGGGGAAGAACCTCAAAATTGCTTCTGGGTTCCAGCTTTCTTATGTTCTAGTGCCTAACACACTATATTCACTATGAAGAGTGAACTCCAGGATATTTTCATCTTGACATCATTATTTTCAATGTTTTTATACCCCTGAAATTACATGTTATGTGTAGCTTTTTGAAAATACTTCACCTTTTCTCAAAGGCTTTGCAGTTTTCTTTGTTCCTATAATTGGTCTTCTAGACCATATGGAGGTACTTGCTAATATTACCCAGACACATGGAAAGCTGACCAGAGAGATCTCTCAGGTACATCTTGAGCTCCAAGAAGCTCTTAATTCTCTGGCCAATGTGGTCTTTGATAATCGAATGGTCCTAGATTATCTTTTGGCCTCAGAAGGGGGAATCTGTGATGTTGCCAATGCATCTTGTTGTCTGCACATCAATAATTCACATCAGGTTGATCTCAGGACTGGGGGAAAAGAAAAACATGAGGAGGCCAGAGGGATGAAGGAATTGCATTATGACCTCATCTTTGGTGGCACCTCCTATACCTAGGTCTCTTGGTTACTGTCCATTCTATTTCCCATTTTAATCCCCTCCCCTCAGTATTTTCCTCCTTTTATTGTTTGGCCCCTGTATATTAAATCTCTTGGCTGGCTATGGCTCCTCCAGAATGGCCTCCCTCAATTACCAGATGATCCTACAGCATGAGTACCAGGAGAAACCTGAGCCCTCACTTGTGATAATATATCCCCTTGACATGGCTCATGCATACATAGAGAGCCTTACTCTTAATCACTGTAACATCTGTTGTCACCATCCCCCAATTATTTTTCCCAGACCCTCACTCCCATCATGGGCTCTTATTAACTATTATTACCTTCCCAATCTTGTCCAATGGATGAGCCAACTCCACTCTCTCTTACCTTTGGTTCTTGAATCCATTACTTCCTTGTCCTATCACTAATCCTGAGTTGTGATATTCCTGTCATGGATAAGGGAGCTCAAGCTCCATTTAGGTCTAGTTCAAGTGAACTCTGACCTCTCTGGGACCATGCATCCTGCGGCAGTCTATTCCACTTGTTCAAGGAGGATTAGCTGGTGTGTGGGCTTGCCTGTTCAGAGCTTCTCATCAACCTGTTGTGTCCACCTACCATTCAACTCCAATAAACTGTACCATGCAAAAGGGGGAAACCCCAGCAAAATAGCTCAGCCAACAGGCTAAACCTGTCAGTGAGTCTACCCCAAGTCTGTGAAGACTTTCCTTGGTGGAATGGGTAATTGAGAACAATTTGTTACAGTGATTATAAAGGTGACTGAAGCAGGTACTAAGCCACAAGTTAAGACTTGGCAGACATCAAAAGATGCCAAGGTCATCCACTGCATTCTCAGTCATGGTCAGATATCTTGACTTTTGTCTTGTCACTGGACTTGGATAGCTCTGGAAGAGACAATAAGGCTGAAGACTTTATGCAGATCTTAAATTCAGTTCACCCAAGAGTCAAGACATCACCCTGCAATCCTCTGAAAACAAAGGACAAAGGACAAAGATCAACATTCCACTTGTCCTTAGATGGAAAGGGTGATCAGTCCTAAATGTGCCTTTCAATTATTGTTCTTCATTCTAACATCTGAGGCTCAGTAATATGAGTTAATTACTATTTAAATTTAGAGGGGGCAACAACTGCTCAGTGACATTTTGTGACTCCCTTGTTAAATTTTAATCTACACTTTTGCTCCTACTTGAGCTGTGTATTCTATTTGAGGCATGTGGTGCTTTCTGCAGCACTAGGGAAGCAGCCTCAGTAAGCAGCTGGATCTACAGCTGCTTTCACTACTCCCAGAACCTGTGGGGTATCCCTATTGCTTATGAAAACATCAAAATCGTGGGTAAACTGGGAGATATTTACGATGATCATAGCCCCATCCATCTCTATATTGAAACAAATTTTGTCATGTTCTGCCCAGAGAAGGAGCAGAAACTTGGTACAGTTAATAAGCTGGATGCCAGCCACCTAGGCTTTGGTGTATGGATATATCAAGACTTCCATCCCCAAACATGCCCAGGGAGTAGTGCGAAAGCCTGAATTTCCACATGGGGAATGAACTAGCATTTAAAATGTCCCTCCTGGACTCAGATGCTTCAGCAGTCTTCTACATTGGAGGATGCTGACAGTCAGTGGCTTTGGCCTACACAGTCGGAGATGAGATCAAATCTGCAGCTCGGGAAAGAAATCAAAAAATAGGAGCACGTCAGACTGAAGCATCTCTGGGTGAATGGGATATGAGAGGAGGAAGGGAGAGGAGAGAAGAGGAAAAGAGTAGGGGAGGAAAGAGGATGAGAAGAAGAGAAAGGAGCTGAGGGAGAGGGGTAGCAGATACAAAGAAAGAAAAAGAAAAAGGAGTGGGCCCTCACAGCTGCTGTTCCACTGGAGAGGCCAGTCCAGTTCATTGCACCAGAGGAAAGGTCTGAGGACATGCCCTTTGATCTAAAAGGGGGGAAGAAATGGTTACACCCCATCATTTTAATGTCCCAGAGAATAAAAGGCACCTCTTACAATCAAAGGTCAGATGCCATTCTCTTTGCCTAGACAGGTGTGTGCTGAGATATTCCAGGGCTATTTCAGTGCTCAAGAACTTTGATTTTGGTGAGTCTGCTTGGCTACAGAGGTAGGAGGTTTGAAACTTGTTTTGGGAATTGTGTCTAGGGGAGAGAGCAGAGTAATCAGAAACTGAATTTCCTTATTCTCTTGGATCAGCATGGCCAGAAACAGAAAAAGCACAAACAACATGGTGATCCAATTTAGTCTTTAGAAAATTAAGTGGTAGGCAGGTCAATGGAGTAGGCTACCCTCTTGTAAGGCTGAGGTAATTTAGCCACTACTTCAATTTTTATCCTTCAATTATTGTACTCATTTCTGGGAGAACAACTACTACTTCTACTATTGCTACTACTACTACTACTACTACCACCACTACCACCACCATTACTAGCCAGAATTTCTGTAGCTCTTGCTTCCTGCCAAACACTTTGCTCAGCCCTGTACAATTATTATCTCCTTTGGTCTGAAGAACAACCCTGAAAGGTTCATGCTGCCCAGAGTTGTTACCTTGCTAGTCAGTGACTGATTCAGGATTTGAACTCTTGTCTCCTTGACTCTAGATGCAGAGCTCTAACCACTATGCCTCTTTGCTGCCCCAACTACACTACATTCTGTAAGTTAGGGCCTGCATTAAGAAAGTTGAATTAATGGTAAAACTAAATTTCCTCAACTATTCTTCACTTTATGGAAAGATGGATCACAGGATTATTTTTCATTGGGAGTCCTGTCTTAAAATAGGTTTCCATTTAAAAAGAAAAGTTTAATTTATGTGCAGCTTTTCTGGAGTGGGGAATAAATTCTTATGAAAAGATATGTGTATATTCCAATACAAATTACTTTGTTTTGGGATAAACACAGACCCATATCAGTTATTACCAAAGTACATTTTCAATTGTGTACATAAGATATTCTTTTATTTAACTTTCAAATTCTTATTTTTATGCTAAACATTCACTTGTGAATTTAAGGAACCATTTACAAAATGTCAAAATATATAATTTCCAAAATGAATTTGTATAAATTTACATATATATTGTTAAACATTTAAAATAATTCACATTTATGGATTTGCTAGATTTGTTCAAATGCATTTTCCGTTCCTTCTCCAGGGATTGCAAAAGAATAAAGTGTCCCACATTAACGGTAGAAAATATTATTGCTCAGTAAACACTTGTGTAATGAAGGATAGGAAAACTAGAAAAGAACTGAATGAAACATTTACATAATGGCTACATTTTGAAAAAGGATGCAAATATTTTGAGGTCATTAGACCAGTCTTGTTCAAAAGATTCTGTGAGAAGCATAAGTATATTTAAACAAGAAACTAAAATTGCCTATTAGTTCATTTAATCAAGAGATGAAGAGATGATTGAGCCTCCAGAATGTCTGATGTACTGTAAATGATTTTGTAGGAAATGTGAAGATAGGTAGCCTGGTGTTGTAGATAGCAAGCTTGCCTCCATGACAGGAAAACCTGGTTTTAATCTCTGCCTGACACATGAATGAATAAAGAATCATTTATTAAATGTTTATTATTAGTGTGAAACACTAGTTATGCTTTATTTTCCCTACCTCTCTCTATACACTAGCCAAAATGACCTGATCAACACTTCTAGTATACACCATTGTTCTTGTAATCCTCTGTATCATTGAACAGGATGTAACTAATCCTCTTTTTCCTTTATAGGAATGATCTTCCTCCACATCTTTTCTCTTGGAACTTCTTGCTTCCTTCAGTCTAGTTCAAGTAAACTCTCTGACTTCTTTGGGACCAAGCATCCTTATCTCCATGCTAACCATTTTCTTCTCTGCTGTTGCTGCTTGCTCCAAACCAATTCTCCACAGACAACTCACAGGGAAACAAAGCCACTTGGTCCTGAACTTGTTGGGATTGGGCAACCCCACCTCCAAGCATGGGGAAACTTTTCCACTTTGTGGAAAATGCAGTCCTTTTGCTTGTACCACATCCACACACAAACCTTTTTCCTAACCTGCCTCTTCCTTTTAGAATTGTAATAAAATCAATACTACCACTAAGACATGCCAATTCTCTTTGGTTTCCATTACCATGTTTGTGATTTCTCAGACTACAATTCTTCTCCTTGTCTTTACTTACGTATGTGCACTTGCACTCACTCTGCTTCACTCACTGGTCAAGCAAAGACTTCCTCTTTGCTGCCCATTGTCACTTCCTGGTTCTACCCTTTCCTCCTTCACCCAGTAACTTCTCTGTCTTTGAGGTTCATGGTATTTATATACATCATCCAATTAAAATTCTGGAACCAGTTGTCTCCAGACGCCTAGATCAGTCCCCTTCCTTCCTCAAAGAGTTCAAGAATATACTAAGGGACTTCAACATACATCTCAATTCTCCTTAACTAGCCTAAGCATTCCATTCTTCATCCTGTCTCCCGTGTCTGATTTTCTCTCCCTCCTCTACTTTCAGTGTTGACCTCTTTGGCTTCTATTAATTCAAAACTAAGAGCCCACCTCCTACATAAAATCTTTCCCCATCTCTTTTAATTCTAGTGTTTTTCATCTTATAATTCTTTCCTATTTATCTACATATAGCTTGCTACATACACACACACTTACATCCATATACATATATGCACACACATACATATATATGCATATATACACACACATATATATTGTATCTTGTATCCCCCATTCAACTGTAATCTCCTTGAGGGCAAAGATTATCATTCTGCTTTTTCTGTGTCCCTAGCAATTAGCACAGTGACTGCCATACAGTAGGTACTTAATAAATATTTGCTGAATAAATAGAATGAATGAATATCTTGTTTGTCTTGTTTTGGTTTTGTGTTTTTTTTCTTTTCTTTTTCACTGTCTTCTATAAAATTATGTTATTTTAGGGATACGGGTCAATTTCTTAAATCTAACAGAACAGAAGTCCTTCATTCTCTTGGCTTAGTCAACACACTTCAGCAGTCTCTTGCCTCAGCTTTTGCAGGCCCTGTCTCTAACTGTTGAGGTTTTCATGAAACCTTTCCTTTGGTGGAAGGCTGAACACTATGAGCTGTGGTTATTAAATTCCTCCCTTTCCTCATGATTGCTAGTTTCTCTTTTATGTGTTGTTCTCACTTATGAGAGCATGAAAGCAGAGGTTGGCTTAATGTTCTTTTTTTTAAATTTCCTTAGCATAGTGCCTAGCACATAGTGAATGTTTAATAAAAGCTTGCTGAATGATTGAGGATAAGGATGTCCTTCAGATGTTTGTGGATTACATTTTCCTAATTGCATTAAAGAAATCCCTGGAATGGATCTATGATTACTGAAAAGGGGGTGTACCTGCCTATCCACACAGGAAAAACCAATTAGAGGAAGGATGCCTTGTATCAATATTTCAACATTCATTTCAATGGAAACCCTATAAAGCTTATTCATTAGCATGTATTTATGAGGCTGGTAAGGAAAGATGAAACGTTGGAAGGTAGAGAAATAGAAGTGTGGAAGATTGGAAGGATGGAAGAGAAACATAAAAAAAAGAAGGAAGGAAGGAAAAAGAAGGAAGAAGTCATTTTAAATGTTATATAGTAATAAATCAGCTAAAACATATGGGAAAGGACCTGAGTAAAGAGTTGAACAGGATTAGAAGATAATAATGAAGAGAAGAGCTTATTTCAATAGCCGAAAGCATACCCTGACATCAAAGGTCCATCTTTCCAATACTAATCAATCCCTGAGGCTGCTCTGCAGCAGCGAGATGTGGCACACCACCATTTATGAAGAACTAATGATGAGTGTTACATAGAAAGAAGGCAATAAAGAATCATATGATAGGTATCAGAAATGCAGACAGTGAGGCTCTCTAAAGAATCATAGTAATAAAGGGTATTGGGGAAAGAATATGTATTGATATTATAGGAAGAATAAGAAATAAGAATTGTACAGTCCAAGTGCCCCACTGGTATCACAGGCTTCCAGCTGGGTATAATTCTATGGTGAACTTTTGGTAGAACATGAATATGTTCTGGATAAGAAGAGTAGGTATGGACTGGTTGCAATCTACATCACTGAAGAGAAATCCCACATAAAAAGAGTATGAGAGCTAGATTAAAATGGAAGCATTTGAACACTTATTTTTAAGTTGTAGTTTATTATGATTTGGAGAATTAATTTTCTATCAGCTGTCACGCCACTAATTAGCTCAAAACTAAATGATCTGAAAGAATCCAAAGGTGTATAACTGTCTGGGAAATTAAGTAATGGGGGAATCCCATGCTGAATTAGGAGTGTGATTCAACAATCACAGCCATTGAATTTCAGAGTTGGGGGTTACTTCAGAGATTACCTGTTTGAACTGTTACTTGATATATATGCCCCTTCTACATCATATTCAACTGGAAGTCATCAACCTTTGATTGAAAACATATAGGGAGGTGAACCTCCAGCCTCCAGAGGAAGTATTTCATGTTTTCAGATGCCTCTAATCATTAATTAAAATGTTCTTGCACAGAATTAAAATATCCCACATGACATCCATGGACTTATAAGACCAAACAGAATACATCTAATCACTTATGCGTGCTGTGATCCTTCAAATGCTTTAACATAGTTGCCCTGTTGCCTCTAAGCTTTCTTCAGGTGAATCATCCCTAGATCTTTCCTTTAGAGTTGATTTTACACTACTTCAAGAATCATGCATGTTGCTTTCCATCAGTCACTCTCTGTTTTATCAGTTTCCTTTGGAAGATATAGTATTCAGGACTGAACACAGTCCTACAGGGATAGTTTGACCAGGATGAAAAAAAAGTGTGATTTTAAATTCCTTAATTCTTGGTACTCATGCTCTCAGTACAGCTTAAGGTTGCATTATTTTTGTTGTAATTTTTAACCTATATTGAGTAGATAATATGATCCTCTAACACTTCCAAGGTATTTTTTCCCTTGAAGGTACTGCTATTTAGTTTCACCTTACCCATATTTTATTCATAAAGTTGTTTTATTTTTCAACCAGAATTTCAAAACTTACATATATTCCTATTAATTTTTATCAAATTATACCGAATGATGTAGTCTAGACTGTCACTTTAAAAATCTTCTTTCTGTCATCCATCATGCCACCTCCACCTTACAGTTTTGGTTGTCTTTTTCTTCATGTGCAATGCTGTATCTGTATGTAAGTCATTGATATAACAAATAAATGGCATAAGGTCAAGGACAGATCTATTAAGTAATTCACTAGAGATCTCATTCCTATTTGAAATAGATGGACTGATATGCTTTGCCTATGTGATTAATATGGACAACACAGGGTAGAGACATACTGGTTCTTCATCAAATACAGCAATATAAAATATAAGCTTTCTCAGGTATTAGTGTTAATAGCAACCCCAGTCTTATGAAATAATACTCACCCGTAAGCATTCTACAATTTAGCCAAAAATGGCCTTCTGATTGACCTCACAAATATCATTCCAACTGCCATCTCTGTGACTTTTACAAGCTAATGTACATGCCTTTGATCCTCTTCCTCCTCACTGTCACCAATTAGAATCTCTAGTATTCTTCAATTCTCAGTTCCAGTGCCAATTTCAACATCAAGTCTTGCTTGGTCTCTGATTTATCTTTTACTTTTTGGTATACACTAATGAACATAGGTTTTGTATCCCTCACTACAATCTTAGGTCCTTGTGGACAAGGACCTTAGATGACCATGAATGCATCTCTGAACTCTTAAGTTATTATCCTGTGGTATCTAAGGTGGGTGAACTTCGTAGTTTCTGTACTATAGAAGGCAGTGTACTATTATATCTTGTATTTTGAATTATTCCAAAATATTCCAGATATTACTGAGCCAGCCCAACTGAGACAGTAAATAGGAAGGCCCCAGGAATCTATGAGTGGGTAGAAATGTGGCAGATTAATTTTAATGTGGATGGGGAAAAAAGTGATGCATTTACAAAAAAGTCTTCCAAACTATACATAGAAAATGAACAGCTTTACAGTATGTATCACATCTTAGGAACAGCACCTGAGCCACCTAAAAATATCGGCCTTTTGTGTTGCTACAGTATAAAAAGACCAAGTAGATACCATCCAAAGGACATAGAAAAGATAACAAAATCAAGCCAAAATCCGTCACCAACTCTGATGCATCTGTGTGTGAATAGTATGTATATTTCTGATGACCACTTCCTAAGGAAGGAAGGGGAGATACAGGGTATAGTGCTAAGACAGGAATGGAAAATTATGGACAGGAGAGATCGGGTGGCAGATGTCCAATCTAGGGTTTTAAACCAGATATATTCCAGACTCTTCAGAATTAAAAAAGTTGAGGTGATATGACCCAAATCTATTAAATGATAAAAGCACATGTAAGGTAATAATATATTCATCAAACCCATAAGCACTTGTGTTAGGGATCCTAATCTGTCTATACTTCAGTGGCAAAAAATCAAAGGAAGGTACTTCACAGGGCAGGTAGCTGTCACTTGAGGAATTTATTTTTTTATTTTCCCAGTTACAGATAAAGATAGCTTTCAATATTCATTTTTATAAGATATTGAGTTCCAATTTCTCCTCCTTCTCCTCTACTCCCCAAAGACAGCAGGTATGTTAAAAACATATTTCCACATTAGTTATGTTGTACAAAAACAACCTTCTCTGATTCCTTTTTTTCACAAAATAACTAATAGTTGATCATTGCAAAATGTTGTGGATCCTGTGTACAGTATTCTCCTCGTTCTGCTCAGTACACTCAGCATTAGTTCATATAAAAACCTTTCCAGGTATTCTCTGAGAGCATCTTGCTCATATTTCTTATAACAGAATAATATTCTATTACACTCACATACCACAACTTATTCAACAATTCTCCAATTGGTGGACATACCCTCAATTTCCAATTCTTGGTCACCACACAAAGAACCTTTTTCTACGTGATTCCTTTCAATTTTTGTTTGATCACCTTGGGATATTGACCTAGTAGTAGTAGTATCATTGGACCAAATAGAATACACAGCCTTATAACCTTTTGGGCATAGTTCCAAATTGGTCTCCAGATTGGTTCGATCAGTTCACAACTCCAGCAACAATGTATTAGTGCCTTGATTTTTCTTCAAAATCTTCTCCAACATTTATCATTATCTTTTTCTGTCATATTAGCCAATCTGATTGGCATGAGAGTTGTTTAAATTTGCATTACTCTAATCAATAGTGATTTAGAACATTTTTTCATATGACTATAAACAGTTTGAATTTCTTCAGATGAAAGTGCCTGTTCATATCCTTTAACCATTAGTCAATTGGGAAATGATATGTATTATTTTAAATATGACTCAGTTCTCTCTATATTTGAGAAATGAGACCTTTATCAGAAACACTGGCTATAAAAATTGTTTCCAAACATCTTTCTTTCCTTCTAACCTTGGTAGGATTGGTTTTGTTTGCACAAAACTTCGGTGTCTTCATTTATAAAATTAGGATACTTGAGAAATGCTTTTCAAGGT
The DNA here is from genome assembly GCF_028372415.1 of Notamacropus eugenii. NCBI lineage: Eukaryota > Metazoa > Chordata > Mammalia > Diprotodontia > Macropodidae > Notamacropus > Notamacropus eugenii. The sequence goes on along the minus strand of NC_092872.1, from coordinate 730,163,921 downwards.
GATTATAAGTTCTAAATTCTATATCATATATTAAGTAAAGGGTCAATAAGTTCAAGTTACTTAATATAGAGCTACAAAGTGATTTAGAAAACTTCTTGTCCCTCTAAGACACAGTTATAAATGAGGAAACTAATATGAGATGCTTATGCCAGATTACACATGCAGAACACAAAAGAGTTGAGGTAAAAATCCATCATCATATAATTTAAATAGAACTTACTACATACCAGGTGCTGTGCTGTATGCTTTATAATGTTACATTTGTCACAAAAAAATCCCTGGCAGGTAGTTACTGTTATTATTTCTATTTTGTAGTTGGGGAAACTGAGGCAAATAAAGCTTAAATGACTTTTACAAGGTCACACAACTGAAATACCTGAGCCTGGATTTTGAACACAGCTCTTCTTGCCCCCAAACCTTGCACTCTATCTATAATGTCAGAGAGCTCTAAGAGGAGAGACCTAACACAGATTTTCTGACTCTAGAGATAAACCCAATATGCATTTATGAATACAGTACTATTTTCATTCCCAGGCAACCATCTGTATTGCCAAGGCAATATTCACAGCACTGGTGGTGACTATGAATATGACAGCATAGTTCTCAATTGAAAAATATAGAAGGCAGAAGAAAAACATTTATTTAAGCATCAGAAAGTCAAATCCCAGAACCAGAAAACAAAATCCATCAAGGTAACCAAGAAATTAACAAACATGATCACAGCAAAGGGCAAAGCCATTCTCAAACCTCCTCCGCTTCAGCCAGGGCCTTCTCACGATTAGCTGTCACAATGTGTTAGTCTCAAACCTCCCCTCCCCTCCCTGAGAAGACAGGGCCTTCTCACTATCTTCACAATGCATCAGTTGGCCTGTGTTCTTTCCCTTCTGACCTGACCCCACTCACTCACTTACTCTTGGTTCCATTCCACCTTTCCTCTTCCGTCTCTTCAGCAAACTTCTCCTACCACATGTGACCCAGGCTTCCAGGCAATTTAAGCAAATTATACGGGTCTATTAATTAATGAGAAATATCTTTCCATTTAAATTACTATTACATTAGGCCCCAAGATATTTCATATTCATTACAAAAGCCAGTATTACAAGAACCCAATACTCCCTCTCAACAAATGGGGCCCAAAATCTTGGGGTAAGGAGCAAAGGTCTCTTCTTCCACAGCTACTTTCTGCTGAGATTGGATGTAGAGCTACCCTTGCCACAAGAGGTCCCATTTGAGAGATCAGTTCTTCAGCTGGCATCTGGATTTTGATCAGCTTCAGGTCCAGAGATGGCATGTCACTGTCATGGGTAGGAAGTGACATCTGGCTTAAGTGATCAAGCATCTGCAGGTGGAGGGTACTAAACCCACAGGAAACAAATCTAGCAAACAAGTTTAACAGATGAAAAGACCAAAAAAAAACCCAAACAAACAAAAACAAGGAAACAATAGCCAGAAGCAGGGTAGATATAGGGTCAGCTGTAGTTCTGGAGTCCATAAACCCACTATCACAGCCTCATTCACAGTAGAACACATGAGTTAAGGGTACAGTTTGGTAATCATCCTCTCCTGAATAAACAAGTTACAATACTATCTTTCCCATGTGCTATTATTTCCACAGCCTTTGGAATGTCATCTGGTTTCCATTTTACCCATACTTAAGCTCCCAATTTTATTCTATCAGTAGAAATCAATCCTTCAGTTCCTCTGTTACTTATTTCAGAAGGAAGGTAAGTTTTTATAAGTGGTCTTGTTTCACAAGAAATAATAACCATGTGACTATTCTATCATTTTTACAAAACAGTATAGGTCTATCACCTAAATTTTGGAAAGTTACAGTAATTTCTCCTTGATCACTAGAATCCATCACTCCAGCCAATACATGAATTCTTCAAGTTGCTAATCCTAGCATGAGCTGGGCTTTGACCAACTGAAGGTGCAACAAACTTGGATACAAGGCTTCAGCAGGATCTCTAGGGTCAGTTTTTACTTCACTATTTTATCTAGTGTCAAGTTCCTTTTCTTGGTACATTCTGTGTAGTTCATTAGTTGGGATACCATCTATGCTTCTAAAATCTACCCCTGTCTCAATACAGTAGTAAACAATGCTTTCCTTGTCATTTTTTTTTCTGATTTTGAATCTGTTGACTATTTACTCTTCTCTCTTTAGCAATGTTGGCTTTTTCCCAGTCTCCTGTCACCTACCTATGAAATCTTGTCCAACACTTGTGAAAGAAGGTGCCCTGTTTCCCCAATTAGAGTCAAAATCAAAGGCTTGTAAGCAGAAGGAGCTGTCTTCACTATTATATTACTATGGTAAACTGCAAAGGAAGTATCATGGTATGCATCTGCATTTCTGGTCATCATGGCAGTCTTTATTACCTCTTCCTTTAACTTTCTTTGACAGTCCCTAAGTGAATACCGAGATCTGTCTCCACTAGGCCACAGAGTCAGTAAGATACTGCCTACTGCAGCCTTCTGTAGCCAAAACCAACAGATTAGTGTATTATAAACTTCCTTGTTTATTGCAATCTCTAAAAGTTTGTCGTACAAAATAATTCTGACTAATACCTATAAATTTCAGGCAGTTGTTGGGATCAATAGCTATTCCACTAGCTCCATCATCACTGATTCTCACCATCCAAGAAATGAATGTTTCTCCCACCCTTTGGGTGAACCAATTCAAAATTTCTGTGACCTCTTGCTGAGTAAAATCTTCAATTACTTCCCTAAACATTGAATTACCTCCTTGGTTCTACTATTTCTGCCTCACTATTGGGCTTACTTCTGACTGAGAAACCTCTTCCTCTAAAATTATGTCACTTACTTTGTCACTGTGGCAACTAGCCTGGGTCTGTACAAACGTTAGACATGCATTTCTTTTGTTAGCCTTCAGCTTCTTCTGAGCTAAATGAACAGCCTTTCCTTCCACATGAGGCCCCTCCCCCCAAGACTACTCTTGCACTCTTTTTCCATCTGAATTTTTCCTTAAGCAACTCATGTCTGTTTCTACACATAATACAGTAAGCCATTAATAAAATCCAGCCTCTTGTACTTACCCCTGCCAACTCCTTCCCTGGTTTTATTGGTATTCCTTGCAAACACTTTTCCAAATCTTCAGGTTCCCCCTCTTGTAATCTTGCTTCCCAGTTTTCAAAGGGTCCAGTGCTTTTAACCCATTCCCTTACTGTTGAGGAATACAGTAAATTCTCCCATTCTAGGATATTAATGTCTTCCTCTAAATCATTTTTGCCTCTAAATAGAGATTTTTTTTTTTATTTTACTTGGCGATCCTGTTCGTGATGCCAAATGTATCACCAAGGCAATATTAACAGCACTGGTGGTGATTATGAATATTCCAGCATAGTTCTCAACTGAAAAACATAAGACTCTTCATGTGGAAGGCAAGAGAAAAACAATTATTTAAACACCAGAAAGCCAAATCCCAGAACCAGAAAGCAAAATCCATCAAGGTGAACAAGAAGTTAATAAACATGATCACAGCAGAGGGCAAAGCCATTCTCAACTTTCCCCCTTCAGCCAGGGCCTTCTCACTATTAACTGTCACAATGTGTCATTTGACCTGTGTTAGCTGGTTTCTGTTCTTTTCCTTCTGATCTTACCCTAGTCACTCACTTCCTCCTGGTTCTTCTCCACCCTTTCTGTTCTGCCTCTTCAGCAAACTCCTCCCACCACATGTGACCAAGGCTTCCAGGAGATTTAGGAGGATCATATGGGCCTATCAATTAATGAGAAAGATCTTTCCGTTTAAATTACTAATACACCATGGCTTAGTAGATAGGTAACTGACTGCCAAGTAAGGAAGATCTGGTTTTAATTCCTGTCTGGATATATGCTGGACATAGCACATAAACTTTTCCTCCTCCAGGCTACTTCTTTGATAAAAGTTGTAAAGTAGTTCCTGATCCACATTATAGGGGAAGATTATTTTCTGATGCAATCACATTTCTGATCAGAAATTTTCATATAATCTTCCTCTATCAGGACACATGTTATGCATGTTGGCTGCATGATCTAAACTGGATCATTCTTAGATAAAACAGCCAAGAGATGGGAGCTGTCAAGGGATCATTGAGATGGCCAGCGTCTAAAGTACTCTACTTTCCATAAGTAAGTATTTTGACTGCCCCTTTAATAACTTTATAAAGCATACTCCCTAATTATATTACGGGAGCTCATGATAGCAGAGTGAGAGAATAAAATGTTGGATTTGGAGTCAGAAACATCTCGATTCAGATAATTCCTCAGAGAGTGATTAGCTGCCTAAATAAGTCACTTAACTCCTTTATCCCTAAACTGTAAAATGAAAAGGATGGATATGATGCATTCCTAACATCCTTTTATCTCTAAATATATGATTTCATGATCCAAAAAAATTAGCTCTGGTTGTCACGTTATCCCTTTAGGCCAAGTTTACCTTTAAAGATCCTTGAGTCAAATACAAAAGAGGATGTCATTTGTAGAATGGTACTGGTTCAGGGTGGAGCCAAAATGGTGCAGAAAAGGCACAGACTTACCTGAGCTCTTCCCAAAACCCCTCTTTAAATAATACCATAATAATTCCTGGAGCAGCAGAACTCACAAAAGAATGAGATGAAATAATTTCCCAGTCAAAATTACTTTAAAGGTAATCAGGAAAGGTCTGTAACATCATGGTGAGAGTAGCTCATGGTCCAGTGCAGGCTGCACCAGCATACAACCCAGATCCAACAAACCAGGAGCAAAACTTAGGAGCAAATGAGGTAGTATCAGAAGAAGCTGCTCCCAGAGCTCACAGCCCACAGTAAGTAGTGGGGTAAAACAACTCTTCAAGAGAAAATTACAGAAGTCTCTTTGCTAGTTCTGAGGCAAGATTCTGTTGCTTGTCCTATCGTCAGATATGGGTTGTAGCCCTGGGTGACAGTCCCATGGCAAGAAAGAACACTGGCACACCAGAGCTTGGAGTCACATTACAATTGCAGGGCAGAGAAGAGTGTTTGTGGTCATTCACAAACCAGAGAACAGGTTAGGAGAGTAGTGAACATACCTCTCCATAGATCATGTCACTTCAGAAAAACTGAAAACCTACAGGCCCCTAGAAATATCGCTGAAACAGCTGCACAAAACCCCAGGAGCTTGGAATGGTGTGACTTCCACCTTGGAAGCAGAAGCCCACTTTAAGAAAAAATTAAAAGTCAAGAAATAGGCTGGGTAAATGAACACACAACAGAAAAATATTCAGACCATAGAAAGTTAATATGATGACAAGAAAGATCGAAGCACACACTCAGAAGATAACAAAGTCAAAGTTCCTACTTCTAAAGCTTCCTAAAAATATGAATTGTTCTCAGACCATGAAAAATTCTGAAAATCAAGTAGAGGAAAAATTGAGAAGAGAAATGAGAGTGACACAAGAAAATCATGAAAAGTCAACAGTTTGGTAAACAAGACAAACCAAAAAAAAAAAAATACTGAAGAAAATAACACTTAAAAAACAGACTAGGCCAAATGGTAAAAGATACAAAAAGCCAATGAAGAGAAAAATGCGTTAAAAAATCAGAACTGGCCAAATGGAAGAGGCACAAAAATTTACCGAAGAAGGAAAAAGCTCCTTTAAAATAGAATTGGCCAAAGGGAAGCTAATGGTTTTATGAGAAGGCAAGAAATAATAAAATAAAACCAAAGGAGTGAAAAAATAACAGATAATGTGAAAATTCTCATGGGAAAAAAAGACCCAGGAGTGATAATTTTAAGGTGGTTGGACTACCTGGAAGCCAAAAAAAGAGACTACACATCATCTTTCAACATCTTGTAGCTACCCTATTCTAGAACCAGAGAACAAATCATCAAGGAATGCTACCCTGTTCTAGAATCAGAAAATTAAATAGAGGAAAACTGGAAATTAAATGAAGTAGAAAGCATTTTTGATGAAAAGAGCAGAATTGAACAGAAAATTTAACTTTCAAATATAAGACTCAAGAGAAGCATTAAAATGTAAACAGGAAATAAAAATCAAAAGAGACTTGATAGGGTTAAACTGTTTGCATTTCTACATAGGAAAAATGATACTTGCAACCCATACGACCTTTCTCATTATTAGGACAGTTAGAAGGAGTCTATATAGTATGGTGTGAGTCAAAAATGAAGGGGAGATATCTTTAAAAATAAAATTAAGGATTGAGAGAGAAATGTACTGGGAGAAAGAGAAAGGGAGAGATAGAATTAGATGAAAAACAAACAACCTCTGTGTACAAAAATATTTATGGCAGCTCCTTTCTGGTGGCAAAAATTTGGAAAGTGGGGGGATGCCCATCAATTGGGGAATGACTGGACAAATTATGGCATGTGACTATTATGGAATACTAATATGCCATAAGAAATGATAACCAGGATGCTCTCAGAAAAATCCAGAAAAAATGAAGTGAAAGATACTGTGTCCAAAGTAAAGAGAATATTATAAGATGATCAGTTGTAAATGAATTAGCTATTCACAGCAATACAATGATCCAGGACAGTTCTGAGGGACTTATGATGAAAAATTCCACACATCCCCAAAGAAAGAAATGATGGTGTCTGAAAACAGACTGAAACATAGTTTATTTGTTTGTTGTTGTTTTTGTTTTCTTAATTTTTCTTTATTTTTTCTCTATGTTTTCTTTCACAAGATGACTAACGTGAAAATGTTTTCCATGACTACATTTTTATAATCTATTTCAAATTGCTTGCCTTCTCAATGAGGGAGGATTGAGGAAGGAGGAAGGGAGAGAGTTTGAATACCAAAATTTTAAAACAAATGTTAAAAAAAGCTTTGCATGTAACAGGGGAAGAATGAAATGGTACATAAATTAAAATAAAAGAATGACACTGGTTCAAAAAGAGCTTTCTAGCCAACTTCACCAAGTCAGGTAAGAAAAGTAACTCTCTTCATAGCCCATGAGTTGCATTGAAGAGATTACTTTTTGTTGCGAAGGAATTGTTCTGACTTTTTACCAATGTTGGTAGTCATCTGGAAGCATTGCTACTCTCTGAATACTGATAAAATATTACTTTACCCAGGGAGAGACAGGAATCTTCCTGAGCTACATATCCAAGCTCGTACCATTTGTCCAAAGAAAATATTCAAGGGGCAAAGAAATATAGAAAGAAGGGGAAGTATGATAGAGAGGAAAGGATTCTGGAAGTGGGTTTCAGCTCAAGCTTCACCACTTGTTGCCTGTGGAATCTTGGGCTTTGTACATCCTTGTTGCTTTCTTAATTTCCCAAGGTCAGAGAGTTTGGATTAAAATCCAGGTCCAGAAATATTTACTATAGACCTCACTACTGTTTCCTTGGACATTGACTGTGGTCTTTCTAGAAATTCACTCAGTCTTCTTCATGGCTGATTTCTCCTCATTCCAGTCTCTAGCAATTCAGGAGAGCTTATATGTTACAAAATATCTTAAATTATTATGACCTCTAGCTAAATCACCTACCCTATTGTGTCCAAACACCATGACACATCCTTTCAGTGCCCCAAAACACAGTATGCTGTCTTTACTTGCCTGGCTTATTTTGTTAAAGGGGGAAAAGGTAGTTCCCTATTCAATGATTACTGTAACAATTTCCTATATGGGTTTCATGATGCCATGGAAAGGGTGTGGGATTTGGAATGAGAAAATTTGAATTGGAATCTGAAATTTGACCCTTTTTAAACTGTATAGACATGGGCAAAACCACTGATCCTCTTTATGCCTCCATTTTTCCTCCTGTTAAATGAAGAAGTTGGAATAGTTGGTCTCTAATTTCCCTTCTAGCATCTTAAATATTTATCTCAGCTTTGTGGGTGACAGGGTTAACGCTCCAAATATATTATCAAATGAAAACAATGTAAATGAAAATATAAACACATACACATATATGTACATATATATATTATAAATCTTAAGGTGCTATATCAATTTTAGCTTTGATTAGTATGATGATGATGGTGCATGATGATGATAATGAGGATATATTTGGAGTCTGCATAGTTTAAGGTACTTATTACATGCTTTCCTTCTGTTTTTTCTTCTATACAAAGATGTTTTTGCTCTTTTTCTTTAAATATGAGCAATTGCAGTTGACAATATTTACATCAATTCTAATCCCTGAGAACTAAAGACCAAAAGAAAAGTAGTACTATATGCAAAAAAGACATATGTCATTATGCTCCCCTTAAGAGTTGGTCATTCCTTTAATGTGAATGTGAGCTACTTCATTCTATAATTTATTCATGCAACTTTTATCTCTAACTTTGTTTTTATTAATTCACTATTAAATTTTATTTTTATTTTATGCCAGCATTAATATACTTAAAGATACTGATAGGAAATATCTCTATGGGAAGTCTGTAAAAAAGGAAATATATACCTTATGGCTTCTATTTTCCATTAGTCAACTTTTCAAGCCATAACTCATGTGTATGAAAGATATAATTTTATTAGCATGTTTATTCTTTTTTAAGGCTGTTTATGAAACAAAATAGCCAACAATCTGAAAATATATGCAAAGCTGAGTTAACAAAGGGTTTTTTCTCTCTTCTTTTTTTTTTCTTTCATCTTCCAGCTTGCCAGTGGAGATAGGAAGGCTGAACATGCTAGAGACTGAAAGATTATTTCAGAAAAGACATTGATGGATAACATCCATGGGAGGCAAGGATGATAAAGACAGTCAATATTTTCTGAATATGTATTAAAGGAAAGTTTCTTTCATTTATTTTGCTTGTTTGTTTTAGCCTTAAGAAGTTCAAGCATTCACATGATAGCTGCCCAAAGTATTTTAAAGTATATGGTATAGGAAATGAATTTGGCACATTCCATTTGGCCCCAAGTGTTAGAACTTGGGTCAGCAGATGAAATTGACAGAGAGACTGGCTAAGGTACCATGTAAAAGGTGGAAGAGGGGAGCAGAGATGACTCAGATTCAGGTGAACCATCTGAGTAAAAGAAGTACATAGATGACCTCTTGGGATTGCCTATAACATTTTTTTTTGATAAGGAAATGTTTCTCTGTGCCTTCTGAGTTTCTTCATTAAGTAATGTCCATTTCTGTGTTTTTCTTGTATGTATATTATGGGGAATGGACCTTAACCCTTTTCCAAGGCATCAGAATCTCCCTTCTGTGTACTCTCTCTGTCTCTGTCTCTTCCTTTGAGTCTCTGTCTCTCTGTCTCTGTCTGTCTCTGTCTCTCTGTCTCTCTGTCTCTCTGTCTCTCTGTCTCTCTCCCTCTCTCTCTCTCTCTCTCTCTCTCTCTCTCTGTCTCTCTCTCTTTCACCTTTGGACTTAGAACTCTGTCAATCATATTGTATGTCTGCATCTATTAGAGTTCTCTTCCCATTTCTCAAAAAATGCACATAACCAATATCAGGTGCAATATCAGGTTATAAGACATCAAAAAAGCATTCTGGTTTTCTAGTATCATTCAACAATTTCTTCATACTCTCTAAAGAGAGATGCAAACAGTGCACACACACATATGTATGTATCATTTTACCCTTCATCACAAACATCCTGGTTTGGAATCATTTATTCAGCAAATGTTTTATGCATTTAATGTATTCAGGGCTTGGTCTTATTGCCATCGTGTCTATCACATTCAGTAGAAAGTATCAGGAGAACATACTGAAATTTGCTTATAGCCCAAGGCTAATGAATGATTGCAGACAGCTCTATGAGGTCTGTCCCTTCCCTTCATTGTTATCATCTTCAATGCTGGGATTCTCAACACTTACACTATGGGTACCAAAATTAGGTAGATCTGTAATAAGACCTTTCAGAGAAAGTCTAGGTATCAGTGTCTAATTATGGCACTTTTCTGAGACACAGCTCTGTAAATGTCAAAAATAGTTTGATATCCAGTGCTGTAACAAATTAAGTGTGATGAAATGGTGATCATTGGTGCGGGAATGCATAGAGAGGCAGATCTGCCTGAATTTAATAGTAACTTTAACATGTTTGAATTTCAGTTATACTCATTTTCCTTTTCCCCTACCATCAGGTCAAGTGAGGTAAATTGACCTGAACAGGAAGCTGGTATAACACAGAGGAGAATGGTGTTACTGGTCATGAAGGTTGAGAAAGCAGTAGTATATGTAAATTTATTCTTCCTTGTAGCATTTGTATTGATAACAAATATTTTCTATTCTGGGCGGCAGCATGGTGAGGATCATGAAGGTCTATTATTAATAGAACCCTTCAAGCCACTAAGCTCATGGTAACTGTATATATTATAAGATGGCTAGAAGAACATTTTCTGTATTTCCCAGATTCCTAACACACTATAGTAAGATTTTATTTGAATAAAGGACAGATCTATTTGAAAATCAAATGCAATATACCTGAAACCAAAACTATCTGCATTTCTGAATTATGAAAATGTTGAAACTCTGCCAATGCTAGGCCAGAGATCACCAACACAATAGAGTGAGTATTAATAATTACTGGAGAGGACTTAAAGTGCTTACTGATTTTTTTTTTGAGGGACAAAGGAAGATTACTGAATGAATAAAGTAATAATTTAATAATAGAAGAAGACTTTAGGAGAAATTGATTTCCTACTCTTTTCTCAAAATAGTTTACACTTAGTAGGTGCTTAACAAATATCCTTGGACAACATTTAACAAAGTAATCCAAAGGACTATGAATTAAATTCTGGGCATTACATTTTAGTAAAAATAATAGATAAGCTTCAGTGCCTTCAGGAGTGGCTTATCAGGGTGATAAGAAGATTCCATAAGAGGTAAAAAACAGTCAAATGTATAGGGCATATTTGGCCTGAAGGAGAAATTAAATGGGAAGGCATAATAACAACCTTTATGGCTATATTGTGGAAGAGAAACTATACTTTGATTTATAAAAAGAGGACCAATGTGCAGCAATAGCTAGAAATTTAATTAGGGGAGACTCAAATTTCATGCAAAATAAAAAAAATTCTCCCAAAACGAATGCTCTCTACAGGAAAAATAAGTCTCATTCTATAGTAGGATATTTTGTCACCTTTATTAGATCCCTTTTAGTAGATAATGAAGAGGTGCTTTTTGAGGATGCTATTTTTTACATTACTCAAAGCTATAGGTTGTACTTGATGACCTTTAAAATTCCATTTAAGCTATTTTCCCTTGAATTCCTTGAGAATCTTTGGTTCTATGAATGAAATATTTCATCACTCTTAGAGAATTCAGTCACAAAAGTCAACAAAATTCAAAATGTGTGTCATTTTTTCACATTCCTAATTAATACATGTTGGCTACTAGGAATCACTGAAGTGTTTCAAAGGTATAGTGCCATATTGTTAAATAGTTCAACAAGTTTGTTGAAAATCAATACCATTATCATAATTGACTTCATTTCATTTTTTGCTAAATACAATATAATGGAAAATACTTTGTGTAACATAGAGACCAATTAAATTTACACACACACACACACACACATACATATATATACCCCTATACATACATACATACACACACACATATACGTGTATACACACAGATGTGTGTGTTGTTCAGTTGTTTCAGTTGTGTCCAACTCTTCATGACCTCATTTTGGGGTGTTCTTGGAAAAAATACTGCAGCAGTTTCTCTTTTCCTTCTACAACTCATTTTATAGATGAAGAAAATAAAGTAATCAGAGTTAAGTGACTTATTCATGTTCACATAATAAATGTCTGAGACCTGATTTGAAATCAAGTCTTCCTGACTTCAGGTCTGGCACTCTATCCACTGTACCACCTAGATTCATATATAAAGTAAGGCCATCTAGTAAATGTAAACAAAAAATTAAAATGGTCCCTGCCTTCAAAGCTTTTATATTCTACTTTGATAACAAAAAGTTTGTAGATATAAATACATGCAAAATAACTCATTTTTACAAATTATTATTCCCTCAGAAAAACAATGAACTAGACCCAGTAAGAGAGGAGAAGGAAAAATCACAGGATGCCTTGACCTTTGACAGAAAAACAACCCCATAAATTAGGGTTAGTGACTTAACAACTATTTATTAAGCACTTACTATTTCCCAAGAATCATGCTAAACACTGGGGATATACACAAACAAAATATAGACTGTTTCTGACCTTGAGGAGCTTGCCTTGTAATAGAGAAAATAATCAGCAAAAGAAAACTGAAAAGGTAAGAGAGGAGGGTACCAGAAAATGCCACAGGGGCATGATGTTTGTGGAGTCAAAATCAATCAGAGCATCTGATGGGAAATGAAGTACTCTGGAAAGTGTAAACCCTTTATAAAGAGTCTTTTCGAGGAGTTTGTGTTTCACCTTCTTGTCCTCCAAAAAGTGGAGACAGGAAAATGAGTACATTAGGGAGATTTTGAGTAATAAAGTTAAATCAATTTCCATGTCACTGAGATATCAGATTATAAGTTTGCTCTGGGGGAGGTATAACATCTGTGCAGGTGAAACTAAACGCAGCAGGTGGTGGAAAAATAGATAATTTAAGTAGGGAGAAAACTGAATATTATTTTTGAAATATCTACTGGGCATCAGGCAGGAATGTTCAAGAGAAATTTAATGATGGCTGGTAAGAATTCAATAAGTAATCAAACAAATAAGTAAACAGGGAAAGCATTCTAGTAATAAGGAACCTCCTTGATATGGAGCTTTAGATTTTAGTATGTTTGGAACAGAATTAGCTAATTTTCTTGTATAATTTGCAAGGGAATAAGTGATATCAGCAAAAGCTGGAAAGAAAGAATAGTGCCAGGACATAAGGATCCTTGAATTTTGAGTAAAGAAGTTTAAAATGTATATAAAAGTCAATAGTGAACTATTGAATGTTTTGATATAAGGAGTCAAATGATTTGAACATAAAGAAAAATGCCATTGTTAAAAAGGCTATATTGTGTAAGGAGTTAAGAGAAGGTGATAAAAGAATATTTCAAAGAATCCACCAATCACCTACAGAAAGAATTTGCAAAATGAACACTCCTAGTAATAGTATTGACAAATTTCAGTTTTCCCAAGTCAATGAGAAAATATTGCAACCAGGTCTAAAGAAATCACTGAAATGTTGTGTAATCTCAGTCAACATATCACAAATATCTAGTAGTTTCCTCATTAAAGGAGAGAAGGACATAGAGTATGATATTTGAGAATGCAAAGGAGCTAGAATTACAACCAGGAACAAGTTCAGCAATACTGAGTATTATCATTTGGAGGGAAATGGACTTTTAACAAAATGGAGGATTTCAAAAATTCCTGAAAAGGTCTGTGCTGAACAGAAAATGTTACATGTAAACTCAAGACTCATGATAAGAATAGCAAGGTAAACATGAAAGTAAAACAAGAAGGCCAATGAGAAGATGATACATATAACTCCTAACAATTATTATCATTAGGATACCTAGAAAAAGCATACATGGACAGAAGACGTGACTGTGAGCTGATTGCATTCAGATGTCATACAAAATAAAAGTGTGAAAGAGGAAGATGTACTAGGGGAAGAGAGAAAATGAAGAATGGGGGAATTACATCACATGAAATAGATGTGCAAGAAAGTATTTTTACAGTACAGAAAAAATTGTGGGTGGAGAGTGAATAGGCAATATTTGAACATCTCATTGGAATTGGTTCAGAATGTGAAGAATACACACACATTCATCTGGGTATAGAAACCTTTTATTTCACAACAGAGAATTAGGAGGAGAAGGGCATAAGGAAAGGGGATGATAAAAAGGAGGGCAGACAAAGGGAGGCAGTGGTCAGAGAAAAAAACAGATTTTTGAAGAAAGATGAACAAGAAAATTAGGGTGGAGAGAAATAATCAATAAAAAAAAAACTGTGAATGTGAATGGGATGAATCCACCCACAAAATGGTAGTATGTATCAGAATGGATTAGAAAGTGGAATCCAACAACAGACTATATACCAGAAAAATAACTGAAACAAAAATGCACACAATATAAGGGACTGGTGCAGAATCTATTATGCTTCCCCTGAAGTGAAAACAAAAAGGCAGAGATAGCAGTCATGATCACAGACAAAGCAAAAGCAAAAAAAAAAAAAAAATAGATTTAATTAACAGATAATCAGGGAAGCTACATCTTGCTAAAAGGAACCATAGACAAGGAAATACTATCCCAAACACCTAACTACATATTGTATACATAGATATACAAACATATATACAGATATACATAGCTATGCATTTATATATGTATATATATATATCATACACACATACATGCATACCTACATACACACACACTCATATATACATATAGGGGGTTGGATGTATGTATGAAACTAATCTAATCTTAAAAAATTAGTGGATCAAAGCTCTAATCATAGAAATATCAATAATGAGACACCATAATAAAATTTGGATAATGCAGTCAAAGCAGAATATAGGGGGAATTTATGTTTCTAAATACTTACATTAATAAAAAGAGAACATATTAATGGATTGAACATAGACTTACAAAAAAGAGGAGATATTAAAAGTCCTCAATTAAATACCAAAATAGAAAACTTGAAGATGCAAGAAAAGATTAATATTAAATGTAAGGTATAAAACCCATTGAAATAAATAAAACTAGGAGCTAGTTTTATGGGAGGGTGGTGATGAAGCAAGCCAATAGATAAGGCATTGGTTAATATGATTCTTTTTAAAAAGGAAGAAGAAAATCAAATTACCAGTATCAAAATGAAAAATGTGAATTTATCACCAATAAATTAAATTAAAGAACTTATTAGAAGTTATTTTACTGACTAAATGCAATAAAACTAAAAATCTAAGTTAAATGGATGAACATTCATGAAAATTCAAATTGTCCAAATAAGGAGAAGAGGAAATGGAAAACTTACATAATTGTGTATGTTTAAAAAAAATGAACAAACCACAAACAAACTCCTCGAGTGAAAATCTTGAAGACCAGATGACTAAGCAAGTGAATTCTACAAAACCTTATACAAAAATCAATTTCAATACTTCATAAATTATTTGAAAAAAGAGGTAAATGAGTCCTGCCAAATTCCATTTATGACATAAATATGGTTTTATTGTCTAAACCACATAGAACAAAAACAGAAAGAAATTATGGTCTAAATTCCCCTAAAAAATATTGACTCAAAATTTTAAAATAAAATAAAATACTAGAAAGGAGATTATGATGCCTCAAGGATCCTACACCAGGTGTGAGAAACCTACAACCTTAAGGCCACATGCAGCCTTCTAGGTCCTTGGGAATGGGATTTTGACTGGGTCCAAGTTTTACAGAACAAATTCATTTATTAAGGAGATTTGTTCTGTGAAGTTTGGATTCAGTCAAAGGGCAACACTATAGGCATAATTGGTCACATTAATTACAAAAAAAAAAAGCCAACAAAAACCATATGATTATCTCTATAGGTACAGAAACACTTTTTTAAAGAAAATACAATGCCTTTTCTTATAAAAAAAATACTAGAAAGAATGAGAATAAATGGAGATTTTTTAAAAAATAAGTGATATCTGTCTAAAACCAAGAGCAAATATGGTATATAATGGGGATAAACTAAAAGCCTTCTAAAAAAGTCAGGGATGAAACAAGGATTTCTATAATTCCCATTGTTCCCATTGTTCAATATAACAATAAGTCAAGAACACTAAATGGAAGGGATCAGAATAGGCAATAAGAAAGTTATAATGCTTTGCAGACAATATAATGATATACTTAAAGAATTGATTTTAAAAAATAGTTGAAATTTTTAAAAAAATCTATAGCAAAGTTTGAGGTTATAAAATGAACTCTCATCAGGCTTTTGCATTTGTATATTTAAAAAAAATAATTCCTTAGCAGGAAGAAAAAAAAGAGAGATTTCATTTATAATAACTGCAGGCAATATAAAATACTTGGGAATCTACCTGTCAAGACAAAATCAGTGACTCTAGCAACACAATTACAAAACACTATTCATATGAACAAAGACAGATCCAACCAACCAATTAAGTATTAATTGTTCATGGTGAAGACGAATTAAGAAGCCTCTTGATTAGGGTAAGAGAGTGTAAAAGCTTTCTTGTAATTTAACATTAAAATAAAAACAATAATCCCATCACTTCCTGGCAAAAAGAAGGGGAAAAGAACATAAGCAACACCAGATTTTATATTTTTGGACTCAAGATTATTGTAGACAATTACTGAAGTCATGAAATTGGAAGATGTTTTGTCCTTTTATGGAAAACTATGTTGTTCTCAATGGCATACCAAAACACACAGATATCACCTTTTCATCTAAGGGCTGTATAGTCAAAGCTATGGTTTTCCAGTAGCAATGTGTGGCTAAGAGCTGGACCATAGGGAAAACTGACTGCCATAAAATTGACACTTTCAAATTATGGTGCTGGAGAAAATTTTTGAGAGTCTTTTGGAGAGCATGAAGATGAAATCAATACTTGAAGAAATTAATTCAAACTATTCATTGGAAGGTCAAATATTGAAGCTGAAACTAAAATAATTTGGCCACACAATGAGAATATAGGATTCAATGCAATAGACTCTGATCTTGGGAAAAACTGAAGGCAAAAGGTGAAGGTGACAGCAGAGGATGAGATGGATAGATAGTCATGGAAGCAATGAAAATGAGCTTGGGACAGACTTTGGGAGATAATAGAGCATAGAAAGGCCTCATGTGCTATGGTCCATGGGGTCATGAACAGTTAGAAAATACTGAGCAATTAAGCAATGTCAACAATAACAACCATAGGTCAAGGGAATATAATAAAAAAATGACAATTTTATCCAAAATCAATTTACTTATTTGGTGTCTTATCAATCTAACAAAGAATTATTTTATAGATATTGAAAAAAGCCAGAGGAAAATTCATCTGGAAGAAATTAGGTCAGGAATATCTGAGGAGTCTTTGAGCAATAATGCAAAGGAAGGTTACCTAGTACTACAAAATTTCAAACTATACTACAAAACAGTAATCATCAAAACAATCTGGTACTGGCTAAGAAATAGAGTGCTGGGTTGGTGAAATGGATTAATTATAAAGTACATAGTAGTGAATGAGCATAGTAATCTAGCATTCAGTAAACCCAAATATCCGAGCTTTGGGGGCAAAAACTCACAATTTTATAGATATTATTAGAAAAGTTGGAAGGTATTTTGGCAGAAACTAGGCATAGACCAATATCTTGTACTATATTACCAACATAAGCTTAAAATGGGTACATGGTTTAGACGTAACGGATAATATAAACAAATTAGGGGAAAATGGAAAATTTTAACTGTCAGATCTACATAATAAGAAAAGAGTTTATGTTCAAACAAGAGAGAGGATCAAGCAAAACAGAATGGATACTTTGGATTACATAAAATTAAAAAAAATAAATATTTTGCACAAATAAAAACAATTTAGCCACAATAAGAGGGAAAACATGAAACAGTGGTGGTGATGGGGGGAGGGTGTGTATAGTAAATTTCTCTGATAAAAGTCTCATTTTTCAAATATATAGAGAACTGAGTCAAATTTACAGGAATCACACATTCTCCAATTGACAAATGGTCCAATGACATGAGAAGACAATTTTCAGAGAAAGAAATCAAAACTATCCATAGTTGGATAAAACAAATTTTCTAAATTATTATTAATTAGAGAAATGCAAATTAAAACAACCCTGAGATATCACCTCATGCCTATCAGATTGGCTAGCTTGATTAAAAAATGTAAATATCAAAAAGGAAGTGGAAAAAATAGATACAGTAATACACTCTTGGAGTTACGTACTGATCCTATTATTCTGGAGAAAATTTTGGAATTATGACTGAAGGGCTATAACTGTGCAAGTCCTTTGACCCAACAATATCACTGGTCTTTTTTGCAAAGATAATTTAAAAAAAAAAGACTTGTATGGACAAAAATATGTCTATTAGCTTTCCTGTGGTGGCAAAGAATTGAAAATTGAGATGTCCATCAATTGGAGAATGGCTGAACAAGCTGTGGGTATATGGTTGTGATGCAATACTATTGTGCTAAAAGAAATGATTAGCAGGATAGTATCAGAAGAATGTGGCAAAACTTATATGAATTGATATAGAGTGCAGCAAGTAGAACCAGGAAATCATGGTAAACAATGACAACAATATCAAAAAAGTGATTGGCCGTGAACGACTTTGTTACTCTGTACAGTACAGTGATCAATGATAATCTAAAAGACTCACGAGGAAAAATGTTATTCACTTCCAGAGACAGAATTAATGAATTCTGAGTGCAAATTGAGATATAATTTTTTCACTTTGTTGTTCTTCATTTTTTTCTAATATGGCTAATGAGGAAATACATTATTCATTATTATCATACGTAAAATTGATATCACACTGCTTGCCCTCTTAATTGGTGGGGGATAGACAGAGTTGAAGAATTTGGAAGTCATTTTTTTTAAAAGGCAGTTAACAATAAATAATAAATTTTATAAAAATATTTTTAAAAATACATTGCACAGTATATAGGACCATAGTAATGGCCTAATATCTATATCCACACAGGATTCAAACATTAGACAAATCATTTCAGGATCATTACTTTACTCAAATGAATTAATACTTTCTGAACAATTGAAGTATCAGAGATGTTCTTAGAAAAGGGAAGAATTCGGGCAGATTTGAGAATTCTCTTCTAGTTCTTGAGGGTGAGTGGACAAGGGGATTAGCCTTGTTTTCTTGAGCACCAAGGGGCAAAATTAGATGCCACTTGTGGAAGCTACAAAGAGAAAAACTAGATCTTGATGATTTTTTAAAAGACAAAACCAAACCAACTCCAACAATTAAAACCACATCCAAAAAAAAAAAAAAAGAGGAAAAGACTACATTGAGAAGAAATGAGTTTATCTCTTTACAGCTCTTCAGTCAATGGATATCTGAATACTTGACATTATTATTATATGATATTAATTTATTATTTCATTTTTGTATTATAAATAGGATTCTTTCTCAAATATAGTCTGTTCTAGGCACTCTTGAAGGCTACTTCCAATTCTATATGTTTATTTTTAAATCAAACAATTGTACCATCATCTAGTGTCTAGGTGCCCATGATGTCACATATTTAAGAAGCCTAGTGTAATCAACATATATGATATTTAAGTTACTTCCATTATATTTTAAGTCAAATTCGTATCTGAAAGGAAATTAAGTTGGAAATGATAGGGAATAAAGCAAGGATTTTAGTAATTGATACTTTCATTTCTAGTTGCCTACAAAACTTGCTTTTAATGATAGATTCTAGAATTTTATGGGGGAGAGGGAAAGTAGGAGCATTATTGGCCTGACATTTGTGATATTTCCCACCCTTTAAAAAAATCAGTAAAATGTTTATATTAAAGTGTCAAGTCATCTTTCCCATTTTCTAATATTGCTTAAAAATTATGGCTAATGACACAGCATTTATATTCTAAATTCATTCATTACCCGGAAATGAAAGCCAGGTGACAAATTTATTAAGGACATGTAGGTTCTCACTTGAAAATATATATATTACTTATCTACCCTGGTTTAGGCCTACATTACATCTCATCTCAGCTCTTGCAATGACCTTCTAATTAACACCCAACTCTAGTCTTTCCTTTTCCTTTCTGTCAATTTTTTATTCCTAAAACATAGATCAGAACATGATGCTCTCCTACTCAGAAATAGTCACTGGCTTCCTCTTGCTTCTAGGAAAATTATGAAATACTTAGCCTGCCATTTAAAGTTTTCACAATATACGACCCTCTCATATTTTAAAATTTTCCCCTTGAATGGTCTGATCAAAGTCAAACTTGTTTGTTACCTGTTTTCGTAACTGTATGCTTTCCCTATGACTTTGACCTTTGTGAAAATGGACTCTCCTCTCAAATCTATATGATATAATCATTATCTTTCTTCAAAGCAGAGCACAGAGTGCCTTTCCTGATTGTCAAGATTCCTGAATTGTTATGAGTCTTCTGAAAAATCATGTCATTATTTTATAGATTCTCTGTATTTGATCTATGTACAATTTTGGTGAACCATAAGCTCTTTGTGGTCATGGACTTTTATGTTTTAGTGTGTGTGTGTGTGTGTGTGTGTGTGTTTCTGTTTTATTTCTGGTGCCTCTCATGGTGTTTTAAACAAAGTAGTCACTTAATATATGTTTGTATTATATTGTGTTATATGTCATTGCATAGTATAGTGTTACATAGTATTGCGCAGTGTCTCATTGTATTATATTGACTGGTATAACATAGTATCCATCTTGTAAACATATTCTTGTTCATTGAGAGCTGTATTATATTAAATTTCATTGTATATTTAAATTTCTCTTTTTTGTATTTCCCATTCTGATGTTTGTTCCTTTGGTAGAGGAACAAGAGATGAGTAATTTGAATTCTTTATCAGCATTCCTTCCCCATTGTGTATTCTGTGACATTTAATTTTCTCATCAGCAAAATGAAGGTATAATTCAAATAATTGACTTCAATGTTTATGCAAGTTAAATGAATTAAAGAACATATCACTTCATAAGGAAAATACTCTGTAAACATGTTAGTTATTTTAAAGGCAATTCTTTTATCAAGCTTTGCTGAATGTTTGAGTAAAGACTATTGTATTTCAAGTAGAGTCTGTTAATATTTTAAACTCTGTCTCTTGAATCAAAGGGAGAGTTAAGTGTTTTAAAATCCTGAGATTGCACTCTAAAGATAAACAGTTAATATTATCACCTTCTTCAAGCAGCACTTGACTGGATTATATTCAGGAAGTTGAAAGATTTGAGATGGTCCCATGGACTAATATAATTTAATCTAGTGCTTCCAAAAGCATTTATGAATTTCAGCAAAGATATAGATTAACATGCAAGATCCAGACAAAAACAAACAAGATGATGAAGATCTCTTTCCACCATGTCTGGCTTAAAGAACATGTGAGAAATTTTAGTTTGATGAGGAAAAGAAAATAATCAATAGGGACTTGCCAACTGTCTTCGAGTATATGAAAGGATTTGATATCAGAGAAGGATGAAATTTATTCCTCTTTCTTTAGAGGACAAAACTTGGAGAAGTGTTTAGTTACAAGCATGCAAATTTAAGCTTGATAAGAAAAAAGTCTGACAGATTCACTGAAATGGAATATAGTGTCTCAAGAGGCAGTTGGTTCTTACTCATTGCAGGTCTTCAAAGAAAGTCTTGGTGACTATGTGCTTGGTATATTGAAAGAAAACAACACTTCTGGAAATATAGAATGGACTTGTTTCATGAGGTGTCCTCCCATCATGAGATTTGTTTCATTCTGTGAAGTAAAGGGGATATGAAGCTGCTCATTTCTGCCTTTTGACTTCGACTCAAAAATTATTTCTGGAGTTTATATTTTGCATGAGTCAGTTTAGGCAAAAAGAAAAAAAATTGTAGAGTCCCAACCTTCAAAGACAGTATAATCTACTGGAGATTTCGTATGTAAATGAATTTATATGACACAGACAGAAAGTGTCAGAGAAGAATCATTACAGCAAAGGGACTATAAAATTATTTGTGAAAATGTAGATCACTTTGATTCATTCCTTCTTCTATAAGAATGGGGGCCCAATTAATAACTTCATTGAACTCTAGACTTCTCAAATGGATCAAACAAAAGGGTTATAAGTTTGAACAAGACATTAAGTAATTTGAGAAGAATAAAATTCTTTCAGGAGCAGATAGTTGGCTCAGTGGATAGAGTGATAAACCTGAAACTGGGAAGACCTGAGTTTAAATCCAGTCTCAGACACTTTCCACGTGTGTGACTCTGGCTAAGTCACTTAAACCTGTTTGTTGCCTCAGTTTCCTCATCTGTAAAGTGAGTTGGAGAAGGAAATGGTAAATCACTTGAGTATCTTCACCAAGAAAACCCCAATTGGAGTCACAAAGAGTTAAACATAACTGAAACAATTGAACAAACAACAACAACAATGAAATTCTTTCAAGTTTGGAGTAATACAAATAGCATAATAGCACATTGATCTTGTGATTGGTTGAAATAACCAGACATATCGCTGGACCTCTATATAAAAGTAAGCTAGTCCTGAATTGTAAGTGCCAACATCGGAGCAGTTAAGAGGTTGTAAAATTCAGGGATAAAGGACTACTTGGTGATATTTTCCCTTGAGAGACGAGGAAGAACTTTCTCTCCTTCCCACCTACTGAACATACACATTTATGGATTTCAAAGCATCAGAAAATTATTCCCATTGAATTTGGTAGCAGTTTCTTCAGAGCATCAGTGGAAGACATCAGCATCTGTATCAGAGTTAAATACCACTCTGAGAACAAATCAGACATTTTCAGAAATCGGAGCTATAAGATGATATAAGTGCTCTGATCCTTGCCACCCAGTGGAGAATTGCAGGTCAGGAGAATTTTACAAGTATTCCAGTGTGATAAAAGGACTTCCAGTAACCAGAATCTGAGAATTCAGTTTTTACCTACATATGCTCCAAGAACATTCTCCTCTTAGACCTTGTGTATGCAAGGAAAAAAGAATTTTGTGGGTTTTTTGAGGGGCTGATTCTTTATCAACTGTCCTTCCTATGCCTTTTCAGTAAATGTCGTTTCTAAAATCCATTTAACTTTGATAATCAGTGGGGGACACTCTGGTAAAAACCTTTGTAATTATAACTCTCAATACTTTAGCAATACTTGTAGAACCCTAAGGGAAGAATAATAGTCATTTTTTTTCCAGGGACTCAGCCTGCAAAAATGATTGGAAGTTAGTAACTCAGTGCAGAGGTGAGGTGCTACTCAAAAAATATTTATTGATTACCAATTACACTTTAGGTAGAATCTAAAAAGACACTATCAATTAGTAAGGCATGATTAATATCCTAAAATAAATCAATTTCTATTGGAGAAATAAGAAGAGTCACCAATTAACCATAAAGAGCACAAAGCAGTATGTGAGAAGCTCTATTTTCATGAATTAAATGCTCCAAAATGATGAGTAGTATAAAAATACAGTAATCATTTAAAGCAATCCTGTAAGATTATAATACTGATAATATGCTGTACCTATTATTTATTGAAAGAAGGTGCATCATTCTGTTAGAAAGACCAGGAAAGGCTTCATGTGTTGCATTACACTGTGAACAATGCATATTTCCAGGGAAAACAATAGAAAGGGAACAAATTTGTGCAATAAAGAAACAATGTAAGAGCATGCCCATCAGTTGTAGAATGGTGCAAAATTCAAGATGAACAAATTTTGGTATGTGGATTTCCTAAAATATGATTTTACTGTAGTAGATGAGACAGTTTCAAAGAGACGTGGGGAGAAAAAAGCATGAACGAAGTAAATGAGTTGGACTAGAACAGTAATAAAAATGAATATTTTGCAGGCCTTAAGAGCTCTGCTCAACTACATGATCAAACATGCTTCTAGAGCATTGATAATGAAAAACGTTGCTCACTTCATTACAGAAAAATGAGACTAATAAGTAAGGTAAGAAATGCATTTTCATGCATTTCATGCTCATTTTAAGATTATGATCTATTTAATTGTGTTTATGTAATACAGGGGTTATATGCTTCTGAAGGCCACTGATATCAAACCTATTGCTATTTGGTTACTCCATACTGACTACATTGTTTGAGGAATTGTTTGGAGAGAAGAGATGATTGAAGATACAGAAGCAGATCTGCTCACAAAGAGAGAAAATGTAGAAAAATGCCCAGACTAATGTCTAAATCCTGAGGCAAAGACCTATTTGTCCCATGCTATTTATGCATCTAGGTAGGATTAAACTCACATTTGCACATGCAGGTATATAAAAGCCATAAAAATTAAAAAAGTAGACAGGAATGTCATTACAAGATCAATTTTCAGATCCAGCCTAAGAAAAGAGCTAACTGAATAAGACTCTCAG
This sequence comes from Notamacropus eugenii, assembly GCF_028372415.1. Lineage (NCBI taxonomy): Eukaryota > Metazoa > Chordata > Mammalia > Diprotodontia > Macropodidae > Notamacropus > Notamacropus eugenii. The sequence continues at coordinate 730,140,057 of NC_092872.1, read as the reverse complement.
AGAAAGGGAAAAAAGTCCATACTATCAGTTATTTAACAACAAAAAATAATAAATATCTTTGTGTCAGATGTTCCAACTGGGTACAGGAAGACAAACATCAGCACATCCTATCCTCAAGAGGCTTACAGGCAGAGAGTAGCTATCCCTTTTTTCTGCAAGAAGACATCATTAGATAGTTCTTCCACAAGTGAGAATTATTAGATCTCCTCTTCCTAATTATCTGAGCCAGTCAATCATATAAGAATAGTAAATAATATTGTGAAAAACAAACTATTTCTTGTTCTCTCTTTCTCTAGGAATTTCATCATTCTTTTGTCTTTGTGGGGAGTATTCCAACACCAAAGAAATAGTAATGTTTAATGTAAAGTATATGAATCCAAACTTTTTTCAGGTACTATCTACAATAAAGATTCCTAAAATAAATTATTCTAATGGAGGATGCTCTACTCTCCAGAGCATAATTAACCTATCCACTTGGCATTTTGATATATTTCTTTCTGGGTACTCCAATAGGTATACTATTAGTATAAAGGTCTTTGTGCCCTCCCAATGAAGACATTGTTCCCTTCCCTTGTAATTTGTTGTCTTCATCTTGGCTCCTGATAAAAAGCTGTTGGGGAGGATGAGGGAAATAAGAAGTGGAGAAAAAATGAAGGAGAAGGATTTGATATACTGTAGAGGACTCAAAAGCAGTTTTTCTGTTAGTTTTTGACATTTAAAAACCCTGTTCTTCCCCACACCGTCAACCTACACACATATATTCTCGTAGATAAAATATGTAAACATAAACACACCTAAAATGCATACACATCCATGGACATACCCATCTTTATCTATTGTGCAGAAATCTAATGAGAACACAGACATCCTGTCCCAATGGCTATGTGATACCAACAGTGTTGTTCTATTTAATGAATGAGTGCAATCTATATCTAACGCTAGGGAGCTGACTTTTATGCACATGGCAGGATGGTTAAAAGTTTTGTACTTCTGCCAGACAGCATATGTGAACTTCTCATCATCGAGCCAAAAGTTTTTACCTCTGTTGTTTGTAGCTGACTAGCAGAGGAAAAATATGGCTGGTGAGTGACTATGAGAAAGAGACAGCAAAAAGGGAACTGATGATACTAAATGATTTAATTTGCAGTCCTTTGAAGGAAACTTACCCCACTTTTAACAATAATGGAAGAGCTGAAGCTAGGCAAGAGAACTCTATACTGGATTGTCACCAGTCAGACAGATGATAAAGAGTGGTTGGTGTTAAATCCAGACAATGTTAAATTACCTTGGAAACATAAGTTCAGAAGGGACCCAGAAAGTAATAAATAGATTTTACTCACACATGATGACTTCGCATGTAATCATGTTAAATTTGTGTTTGTGGTGTACAAAAAGTAAGGACTCCCAACTGATGTTGAGTATTTGGAGAATTAATAAGCATTTATTTTGTCAAGTACTTACTATGATAGATAGATAGATAGATAGATAGATAGATAGATAGATAGATAGATAGATAGATAGACAGACAGACAGACAGACAGACAGACAGACAGACAGACAGACAGATAGATAGATAGATAGATAGATAGATAGATAGATAGATAGATAGATAGATAGATAGATAGATGGAAAAATAGGCAGATGGACCAGACAAACAGAGAGACAGATAATGCATTTATAAGTGCTTACTATATGCCTGACTCTGTTGGGACCGAAACCAAACAGCCCCTTCCCTCAAGGAGCTTACATTTTAATGAGACAAAAATATAGTTAAGAAAATACAAAATAAATTTAAAATTTATGGAAGATAACTTTGAAAAGAATGGCATTAGGAGCTGCAGGGTGTAGGTGAGGATTTTCAGAAAAGTCCTCCTGGAGGAACTGGCATTTGAGCTGGGACTTAATTAAAGCCAGAAAATCTGAATTGGAGATTTGGAGGGATAACATTGCAGGCTATAGGTAAATGACAACAGAAAGACTCTGAGGTGGGAGATGGGGTACTCTGTGTGAGAACAATGAAGAAAGGAAACATATGTGGATCATAGAAAGCATGGATTTGAATAGAACACAAAAAATGAAAAATAAATGGGTCAGGTTGTAAAGAGCTTCATATGTGCTTAATAACAATGCATGTACACACATGCGCGTGCACACACACACACACACACATACACACACTGCAATAATACAAATGATCAGGGATGCTGCCTGACTTAGGATGGTGGCCTTCTCAGTGGAAATATAGTGTTGAGGGAATGAAATTGTAAGATTTTAAAATATATCAGATATGTGGAGTAAGTTAAAGCAGATTCAAGGCTCCCAATGAAGATCAAGCAGGGTGACTGTATGAATCATGGTGCCTTTTACAAACGCAAGGTATTTCAGAAGAGTATAAGGTTTTAGGTTGAAAGACAAAATTTCATTTCTTATAGACTCTCTGAAATGTCTATGGCTGAAATAAGACTTGTGTTGTATTTGCCCTTTGTTCTCGAAGAGGACCATGACATCAATATGATGACGACTTGCAGGTGACTTTGATTAAAGTAAGAGAGGACTGTGCAAGGTCACCAACCTCACTTTCTTCTCCTGAGACATCTGGGTCCAGTGGCATGCTCTTCACCAAAAGGACTGCAGATGGCCCAGGCTGCAATGCCAGACCTTGCCCTTTCAGATCAAGATCTTGTCAAAATCTTACTTGTGTGAATGAGTGAGATACACCCATTCAATGAATAGGCTTCTTTAAGTTAGGGATGGCCCCTTAAATAAAAAAAAAATTGAACTGGGAGGTGAAGACCCTCAGGATTCCTAGGTAAAAGAGAAACAAATTACTATTTAGTTACTATCTAATAATTACTAGCAATTATTACTAGTAGTATGTAATTACTAGCTTAGGAGGGAGATCAGGGCTGATGATCAGGGTAGAAAGGATTCATGAGAAGAAGGGGATCAAAGGTGTCATATATCACAGAGAGGTCAAGGAGGATTAGGATTAAGAAAAGTCCATCAGATTTGCGAATCAAAGAATGATAAATTTGGAGAAGATATTTTCAGATAAATTATGAGATTTTTTGAGTCAGTTTGCAGTTAGTTTAGAACAGAATGTGAAAGAAGTAAAATGAGGGGATTACTAGTAGATGGCTTTCTGAAGTTTAGTTGCAGGAAAAAAAAAATAGAGATATACAATGGTATCAAACAGGGATGGAATGAGAATATGAGAGTTTTTTGTTTGTTTTTTAATGATGGTGAAGGAATGTGTTTGTAGATATCTGGAGGAGCTAAAGGATTGGGAGAAGATGAAGATTAGAGAGATTAAATTAGTTATTGTGTAGTGGGGACAACCTTTTGGAGAAGTTAAGTGGAGACAGTATTTAAAGTACATAGATCTGGCAAGAAAATTGATAAACTTATTTAGATTAGAGTGAAAGAGAAGATAGTGAGAAATTATGACAAATTGTTGTGAAATGAGGAAAGAGGAGAGAAGACAATACATACTTGGTCATTGGTAGAAATAATAACTAAATACTTTCATCTGTAATTTGTTCTTTATTTTTTACTAACTTTTAGCCTAAACCTAGCATTTCTTTCAATTATTTAAAAGTATTATTCTGGGAAGAGGTAAATAATTTTTAATGGACTGATTGCCAAAGAAGTCCATGACACAAAAAAAGATGAACAACTTCTGAACTAAAGGAAGTCTAAGATGGGCAAGATGAACTTTACTCTCTAAATCTAGGACACTGAGAAAATAAAAATAATTTCAGGTATACGACGGAAGGAAAATCTAAGAAACTGGGGCTTTAGGAAAGGGCTTTTGTAGGGAGTTCCTGGTTAGCTGAGTCATGAATGACCGATTTCCATTCTGTACAATCAGGGTCACCTACCTTTCATAGGCTGGGGTTGATTTGGAAGGCCAGAATTTCCTTGTTTGATTCAAGATGACTTGAAATCCTAAAAGATCAGATGTAATGGCATGGATTTCAACAAAGAGCAAAGAATGTTATTATTTCTAAGGCTTATTTTAGCTCTAACTCATATGCATCCAATCCTTTATTTGTTGATTCTGAATTTGTAAATCCTCCTACTTGCAAACATTTATTCATAATCCCAAAATGCATACTTGTGGCATTTCCAAGAGACAACCATGAAAAAATTCTCCTTTCCCATGGGAACATCCTTCCCCTATCAGTATACCTTCAGACTGACCATTTAATTAATTTCCCTCCCCAATAAGCAACTCATTCCAAAGTCATTTTTAGCTCATCTCTCCTGGAAGAATCTGGAGGTCCTTAGTGATTCTTGATTTTGCTTGACAACTTCAAAGAAGTATCAGAAATGTCTGATGTTTGGAGGCTTTACCTCATACCTTCATTCTAGAGGAACTGATATAGATAGATTCTGCTGCTATGCTTATGTTTGACAGTGAAAGGCACAGGAGGCATCTCTTAACCTTTCACTATCCATCTCTGAAAGTCTATCAGACTTGATCTTTTAAGGTTTCATGCCCTCTCAAATCAAACAAGGAGTCTTCTGATCTTCCAAATCAACCCCAGTCTATAATAAGGTAGGAAGCTTAGTTTGTATAGAGTGGGAAGGCGTTACATTTTCATAAGATTTCATTAAATGTGGAGTCACTGCACCACGTTTATTTTATTTTCACATTAATGACAGTCAAAGGCTATACTGCTCACCCTAGAGATTCACTAACCTTTGCAAAAATGATTCATGGAAAACCATCTTAAAATTAACTAAAATTCTGAAAGTCAGGCAAAGGGCTTGTATCCCTCCAAATGCCTAGCAGGCCAACAGATCTCTAAAGGAAAACTACATATCTGTGCTTTGGGGAGTGGCGGAGATCAATATCATCGTGATTTACTCCATTGTAGAGTAATATTGCCTGGTTGGAATGGTCCTTTTCACTAAGAAAGAGAAGAATGTGGTTGGAAAAAAGAAGTAGGAAGTCTCATTTATTGACATAGGAGTGTAGCCCTTGATGAATTCCAATAGGTGGAATTCTAAAAAAGCCCATGCTTATTTAATCTGAAGTATTCAGGATGGGCATATCTTGAAATGGATTCAGTCTAATTTGATCATAATTTATCATTGTAAAATATCTAGTTTCTTGCTTATTTCAGTATAAAACTTTTATTATATGTGACATTGAGGCTATAGCTTATCCCTTAGAAATAAAAGTATAATTGGCTAAGGTAAAATCCATATCTCTCAATTTTCCATTTGTAAAATGGAGCTAATTCATTTTATAACTAATAACAAATACAATAGTAGTTAATATAGTATCTCAGTTACATGGGATGATGGGGATTTCACTGAATACCAATAGCTGAAGTGGATCAGGCTATGTGAAACTTTCATCCATATGACTTTCCTGTCTATCACTTTGATTTTTTTGTCTAGTAGGGATCAGAACAAGAAATGGGGCAGCCAGTGGAGTGTTCCCTGCCCTGATCACATCTCACCAAGATCTTCCTTTCCCCACAGCATCCCTACCAGAATCCTCTTTTTCTATCCCACTTCTATCAAAAAGACCACCATACATACACATTTCTACCTCTTCCAGACTGAGTCCTGAGGATCAACTCAAATCAGACTCTCAAACCCAATCCTCCATTCCTAAAGGCTGAGATAATGCCCAGTTACCCTTGCTGTTGGAAGAGCTGGTTTTTGACACTGCTGTCATGAACAATAATTTAATAAATACAATATTTCTGACAAGATGATAGATCCTTCATATATTAACATCTGATTTCCCATTGTACTGTGAAGCTCACTGGGACTTGCCAGCAATTCTTCATCTCCCTATGTATATAATATTTTCCAATTAGAAACAATTTCCTGGGGGCAGAGCCAAGATGGCGGAGTAGAAAGACGCACATACACATAGCTCCGAACGCACAACCCATAGAACAACTACAAAGAAGTAACTCACGGAGAATTCTGCACCCAGAGGCCACAGAACATTGGAGCGAGGGAGATATCTGTTCCAGAGAGACCTGCAAACCTCTCACAAAAGGTCCATCGTGCTGCAGAAGCGGAGACCAGCCCAGACCTGCCGCGGCTGCAGGACCGAGTGGAATAGATCCGAGCAGAATTCAGGGACCGGATCTCCAGCAGCTGCACAAGTCCCTCCACCCACAGGTGACGGGGGTCGGTGAGAGAGTCTCTTTGGCGGGTCAAGGGGGGAGTGGGGTGTCCCCATGGCTCGGGCCTGCTCGGGAGACAGAAGCTGAGGGGCGGTGGCAGACCAGGGCTCCCCAAGCAGGCAGGAGCCTGGATCCATTGTTGAAGGTCTGTGCATAAACCCCCTGAGGGAACTGAGCCTGAGAGGCGGCCCTGCCCCAACCTGAGCACCTGAACTTAATCTCACACTGAATAGGAGCCCTGCCCCCGCTCAAAGCCCTGAGGCTGGAAGCAGCATCTGAATCTCAGACCCCAAACGCTGGCTGGGAGGATCAGGAGGCGAGGTGGGTGTGAGGAGAATATTCAGAGGTCAAGTCACTGGCTGGGAAAATGCCCAGAAGAGGGAAAAGAAATAAGACTATAGAAGGTTACTTTCTTGGTGAACAGGCATTTCCTCCCTTCCTTTCTGATGAGGAAGAACAATGCTTACCATCAGGCAAAGACACAGAAATCAAAGCTTCTGTGTCCCAGCCCACCCAGTGGGCTCAGGCCATGGAAGAGCTCAAAAAGAATTTTGAAAATCAAGTTAGAGAAGCGGAGGAAAAGCTGGGAAGACAAATGAGAGACATGAAGTCAAAGCATGAACAGCAGATCAGCTCTCTGCTAAAGGAGACCCAAAAAAATGTTGAAGAAAATAACACCTTGAAAAGTAGCCTAACTCAATTGGCAAAAGAGGTTCAAAAAGCCAATGAGGAGAAGAATGCTTTCAAAAGCAGAATTAGCCAAATGGAAAAGGAGATTCAAAAGCTCACTGAAGAAAATAGTTCTTTCAAAATTAGAATGGCACTGATGGAGGCTAAGGACTTTATGAGAAAGCAAGAAATTACAGAACAAAACCAGAAGAATGGAAAAATGGAAGATAATGTGAAATATCTCATTGGAAAAACAACTGACCTGGAAAATAGATCCAAGAGAGACGATTTAAAAATTATGGGACTACCTGAAAGGCATGATCAAAAGAAGAGCCTAGACTTCATCTTTCATGAAATTATCAAGGAAAACTGCCCTGAGATTCTAGAACCAGAGGGCAAAATAAGTATTCAAGGAATCCACAGAACACTGCCTGAAAGAGATCCAAAAAGAGAAACTCCTAGGAACATTGTGGCCAAATTCCAGAGTTCCCAGGTCAAGGAGAAAATATTGCAAGCAGCTAGAAAGAAACAATTCAAGTATTGTGGAAATACAATCAGGATAACACAAGATCTAGCAGCCTCCACATTAAGGGATTGAAGGGCATGGAATAGGATATTCCAGAAGTCAAAGGAACTAGGACTAAAACCAAGAATCACTTACCCAGCAAAACTGAGTATAATACTTCAGGGGAAAAATTGGTATTTCAATGAAATAGAGGATTTTCAAGCATTCTTGATGAAAAGACCAGAGCTGAAAAGAAAATGTGACTTTCAAACACAAGAATGAAGAGAAGCATGAAAAGGTAAGCAGCAAAGAGAAGTCATAAGGGACTTACTAAAGTTGAACTGTTTACATTCCTACATGGAAAGACAATATTTGTAACTCTTGAAACATTTCAGTATCTGGATACTGGGTGGGATTACACACATACACATGCACACACGCACACATACATAGAGACAGAGTGCACAGACTGAATTGAAGAGGATGGGATCACATCTTAAAAAAAAATGAAATCAAGCAGTGAGAGAGAAATATATTGGGAGGAGAAAGGGAGAAATGGAATGGGGCAAATTATCTCTCATAAAAGAGGCAAGCAAAAGACTCCTTAGTGGAGGGATAAAGAGGGGAGGTGAGAGAAAAACATGAAGTCTACTCTCATCACATTCCACTAAAGGAAAGAATAAAATGCACACTCATTTTGGTATGAAAACCTATCTTACAATACAGGAAAGTGGGGGATAAGGGGATAAGCAGGGTGGGGGGGATGATAGAAGGGAGGGCATGGGGAGGAGAGTGCAATTTGAGGTCGACACTCATGGGGAGGGATAGGATCAAAAGAGAATAGAAGTAATGGGGTACAGGATAGGATGGAGGGAAGTATCGTTAGTCCAATACAACACAACTATTATGGAAGTCATTTGCAAAACTACACAGATTTGGCCTATATTGAATTGCTTGCCTTCCAAAGGGAAGGGGTGGAGAGGGAGGGAGGTAAAGAAGTTGGAACTCAAAGTATTAGGATCAACTGTTGAGTAATGTTCTTCCCACTAGGAAATAAGAAATACAGGTAAAGGGGCATAGAAAGCTATCTGGCCCTACAGGACAAAAGAGAAGACGGAGACAAGGGCAGAGAGGGATGATAGAAGAGAGAGCAGATTGGTGATAGGGGCAATCAGAATGCTTGGTGTTTGGGGGGGGAGGGGATAAAAGGGGAGAAAATTTGTAACCCAAAATTTTGTGAAAATGAATGTAAAAAAAAAAAAAGAAACAATTTCCTTAAGGGCAGGGCTTTTTTTCGGTTTTCTATTTGATTTCCCAGCACTTAGCACAATGCATGGTGTATCGTAAGTGGTACATCTATCTATCTATCTATCTATCTATCTATCTATCTATCTATCTATCTATCTACCTATCTATCTATTATCTATCTATGTATCAATCAATCTATCTATCCATCCATCCCCCCCTCCTCTCTCTCTCTCTCTCTCTCTCTCTCCCTCTCTCCATTTAAGATATAAAATGAGTGCCAACATTCACATATCACATTAAGGTTCACAAAACATGCTATTTTTTTCTGTAATGTGGCAGCCAAGAAAGAGTGATGTATATGGAACTGGAACACCTGTGTTCATATCAATTTTTCTACTTTCCCTGTTACTATGTAATTTCATCAATTCACTTAACCTCTTTACCATCTCAAGTGGCATTGTGGATAGACCTCTGCACTTGGTTGGCGTCAGCAAAGCTTGAGTTCAAAAGTGGCCTCAGATACTTGTTAGCTGTGTCACCTTAGGAAAATCATTTTTCTCATCTGTAAAGTGCAAATAAATATAGCACTTAACTCACTGAGTTGTTGTGAAAATAAAATGAAATAATACACTTTTAGTTTAGAAATCATATAGCCCAATTTCATCATTTTACATATAGGAAAACTGAGCTTCAGAGAGTTGTAGAGATGGTCCAGGTCATAACTCATGACACATAAGATCCTTTAGCCACCACCTCCTGCTGTTTCTTTATCTGTTAAACTATGTAAATGGATTTAAATATATTTAAGTCTATGAACTATAGAATTATATTAGAAGAGATCAGTAGGCTACCTAGTTTAACCCTCTTATTTCATAGATGAGGAAAGTGAGGCCTGGAGAGGTTAAGTAATTTCTTGAAGGTCAAAATGGTTGTGCCAGAGACAAAATTGGAATCTCAGTCCTCTGACTCCATATTCAGTTTTCTTTTCACTTTTTGTAGGTTGCAATTAAATGTTAAGGCCTACCTTAGTTCTAAATCCTATAAGTCAATCCACTCATATTTTTTGATTATGAATTTGTAAATTCTGTTATTTGATAAAAATATATTTATAACCTGAAAATGAACATTCTTGGGATTTCCTTGGTCACATATGGAGATACACAGAGTGATGAAAAGTTTGAGTCACCTCATGTGTACCTTCCCTGGTAACCTCATACAAGGTCATGCTCTTCCTTCATATTTCAGCTCTCATGCTGTAAACAAGTGTCCTTTTCACAGTCCCTTTAGTGCCATTTAAAAAAAAAATTGTGTATGATTGCTGAAGATTTTCTTGCTCAAACGTACCCCTAAACAAAACGTTAGAGTACTGTCTATATTGCTAAACTCAAAAATGCTATAATATGCCCTAAGGTGAGATTACACACACACACACACAGATACACACACACACACACACACGTATGTGTGTGTGTGTGTGTGTGTGTACTTGTTGGATCTTTCTTTTTTAAATTTATTTATCTATTTTTAGTTTTCAACATTCATTTCCACAAGATTTTGAGTTACAAATTTTTCCCCATCTTTCCCCTCCTCCTCCATCCTGAGATGGCATGAAATCTGGTTACACCTTCCCCCCAGCCTGTCCTCCCTTTTATCATCCCACCCTCTCCCGTTCCTCTTTACTTTCTTGGAGGGCAAGATAGATTTCTATATCTCATTGCCTGTATGTCCTATTTCTCAATTGCATGTAAAAACAATTTTTTAACATTTGTTTTTAAAACATTGCATTCCAAATTCTCTCCCCTCTTCATTCCCCACCCACACCCATTGAGAAGGCAAGCAATTTAACATAGGTTATGTATGTGTAGTTATTGAAAACAACTCCATAATAGTCATGTTGTGAAAGACTAACTATATTTCCCTTCATCCTACCCCCACCTACCAATTTTTCTATTTTCTCCATTGACCGTATTCCTTTTCTGAAGTGTTTGCTTCTGACTACCCCTCTCCTTCAACATGCTCTCCCTTCTATCATCCCCCATCTTTCTTATCCCATTTCCTCCTACTTTGCTGTAGCCTAAGATACCTAGTTGAGTGTGTATGCTATTTCTTTCTTAAGCCAAATCTGATGTAAGGTTCATTCGCTCCTTTTCAATTGTCTGATGTTCCCTCCATTGTAAAACTTTTTCTTGTCCCTTTTATGTGGGATAATTTACCACATTCTATCTCTCCCTTTCTCCTTTTCCCAATATATTGCCCTCTCATCCCTTAGTTTTGTTTTTATATATCATTCTTTCATATTCAACTCACCCTATGCCCTCTATCTGTGTATCTCTCAATATATCTGTGTATCTATCTATCTCCTCCAACTACTCTAAGCTAGTTGGTCTCATGAGTTACAAATATTATCTTTCCATGTGGGAATATAAACAGTTCAACATTAATAACTCTCTTATGATTTATCTTTCCTGTTTACTTTTTCATGTTTCTCTTTATTCTTGCATTTGAAAGTCAAATTTTCTGTTCAGCTCTGGTCCTTTCATTAAGAATGCTTGAAAGTCCTCTATTTCATTGAATATTCATTTTTTTCTTCTGAAATATTATACTCAGTTTTGCTGGGTAAGTGATTCTTGGTTGGTCAATCTTCAAATGTAGGTCTCAAGAAAGGCATAAAAAGGTAAGCAGGCAAAAAGAAAAACTTCTTACTCAATTTGGGCAAACTGTTTACCTCCTTATAATGAAAGATAATACTTGTTAATATTGAGAATTGTATATCTGTTATGAAATATAAAAGGGATATACACAGATAGAGTGAATGGGTATAAAGTAAATGATGTGAAGATAAAAATGGGATTTAAGCATGTGAAGGGATTGTAACAGGACATATGAAAAGGAGGAAACAGAAAATGGTAAATTACATCACAAGAATAAGTACAAAATTATATTACAGTAGAGGGAAAGAGGGGAGGGAGATGAGCATTATTTGAGAGGTACTCTCATCTGGTTTGGTTCAAGGAAGGAACAACAAACTTAATGAAGTATATAAATCTGACTAGCACTATAGGTAGTAAGAGGAGAAGTGAGAAAGAAAGGGGAGGGAAGGATAAAAGGGAGGGAATAAGTAGTAAAGAAAAAGGAGAGTAAAATGGAGGGGCTGAAAGAAGGAAAGGAAGACAAAGGGAGGTGGTGGTCAAAAATTAAAACTCTATTGTGAAAGGGAAGACAGAAGAGAGAACTAAAAATATAAAGTATAACCATAATATAAGCAAAATAATACAAGTATAGATATTTGAACTGTTTCTTTTTGGCTGCCTGCAATATTTTTTCCTTGACCTGGGAATTTTGGAATTTGACTAAATGTTCCTAGAAGTTTTCCTTTGGGGACCTCTTTTCAGGGGTCTTTCTATTTCTATTTTACCCTCCAATTCTAGAACATCAGGGCAGTTTTCCTTGATAATTTCTTGAAGATGATATACTCTTTTTTCATCATGGCTTTCAGGTAGGCCAAATAATTTTAAAACTCTCTTTCCTGGATCTATTGTCCAGATCAGTGGTTTTTCCAATGAGATATTTCACTTTGTCTTCTATTTTTTTCATTCTTTTGGTTCTGTTTTAGAATTTCTTGATTTCTCAAAAAGTCATTAATTTCCATTTGCACCATTCCAATTTTGGAGCAATTATTTTCTTCAGTGAACATTTGGACCTTCTTTTCTATTTGGCCAGTTCTGCTTTTTAAGGAATCTTTTCCTCACTGGCTTTTTGGACTTCTTTTACCATTTGGGTTAGTCTATTTTTTAAGGTCTTATTTTCTTCAGTATTTATGGGGGTTTCCTTTAGCAAGCTGTTGAATTAATTTTCATGGTTTTCTTGCATAACTCTCATTTCTCTCCCCAATTTTTCTTTTACTTCTCTTACTTGATTTTCAAAATCCTTTTTGAGCTCTTCCATGACCTATGACAATTCATGTTTTTCTTGGAGGCTTTGGATGGAGGAGTTTTAACTCTGCTGTCCTCTTCTGGTTGTATTCCATGAACTTCCTTGTCACCAAAGTAAAATTCTATAGTCTGATTTCTTTTATGATATTTACTCATCTTTCCAGCCAAATACTTGACTTTCTAACTCTTTTTCAAGGTAGGACTCTTCTTCCAGTGGGGGGTGTAAGTGAGTGTACTGTCCCAGGCTTCAGGGATTTTGCTTAAGCTGCTCAATCTCCTACTGTCTGTGGTTGCAGAGCTCTGGAATCAGCTTCTGCCCCTGTCCTGGGGCTGGGACCAGACTTGGTCAGACCATGCACACCACTCTCATCCAAGTTCCACAGAGTTTTCTCCCTGACCTTTTTGTCATTTTGGGGTTGAAAAGTTTTGAAACTGCCATGGCTGCCAATGATTCAGTGCCTAAGACCTGCCCTGGCCTCACTGTGCCTCTGCAGCCCTCTCCAGACTGTGCTCTGCTCTCTGTCCAGTAGGAAAGACCCTTTCTGTCAACTTTCCAGGTTTTCTTAGGCTAGGGATTTGTTTCACTTGGTCATTTTGTGGGTTCTGTAGCTCTAGAATTTCTTTAAGTCACATTTACAGGTATTTGAAGGATTTGGGGAAGAGCTCAGGGAAGTCTGTACTTTTACTGTGACATCTTGGATCTGGCCCCAATAAGTTTCATTTGATCAAGAGTTATAAGGCTGTTGGCCCCGAGGTTAATATTAAAGAATCAATAATATGGCACATTCAGAAAAAAGAAAACCAAAGACATTGTTGATCTTTACATAGGTCTGCTTCACAAAGTACTAACATAATTGTTGTAACCAGACACTCTCAGTAACAAAACTGTGGATTTCCCCAAGGATCAAGGGTTCAGTATTTGATAATTCAGTGTTTGCAGTAACTTTATAGAACATAATTGCCTTTAAAGATGAAAATCAAGTGTACTTCAAAATGACCAAAGCCTTTCCCTTGTCTTTATACTATATCTTTTTCTCTTGATGAGGATATCTTTCCTTATAGTAATCAACATTTTTCCTATTCAAAATGATATATCTCTTCTTTGGTTTACTTGCAAGAAAAAAAAATACACTCTGCAGCAGAGTTTATTTGTATTCTTTTTTTTCTCAGAAATTAAGAAAGAAACAACTTATATAATCCCATATTTTCTCATTTTTCAATATCTGTAAGAAAACTCAGATCCTCCCTCCTACTGATACCTGTCAGTTTTCAATCTTTTTTAAATGTTTTTTTTTTATTTTTTCTTTTTTAAATTTATTTATTTAACTTTTCACATTCATTTTCACAAAATTTTGGGTTTCAAATTTTCTCCCCATTTCTCCCCTCCCCCTGCCCCAAAATGCCGAGCATTCTAGTTTCCCCTATCACCAATCTGCCCTCTCTTCTACCATCCCTCCCTTCCCTTGTCCCCATCTTCTCTTTTGTCCTGTAGGACAAGATAAATTTCTATAACCCATTACCTGTATTTCTTATTTCCTAGTAGTAAGAACAATACTTGACAATTGTTCCTAAAACTTTGAGTTCCAACTTCTCTTCATCCCTCCCTCCCCATCCATTCCCTTTGGAAGGCAAGCAATTCAATATTGGCCATATCTGTGTAGATTGGCAAATGACTTCCATAATAGTCGTGTTGTATAAAACTAACGATATTTCCCTCCATCCTATTCTGCCCACCATTGCTTCTGTTTTCTCTTTAGATCTTGTCCCTCCCCAAGAGTGTTGACTTCAAATTGCTCCCTCTTCCCTCTGCCCTCCCTTCCATCATTCCCCCCACCTTGCTTATCCCCTTCTCCCCCACTTTTCTGTATTGTAAGATAGGTTTTCATACCAAAATGAGTGTGCATTTTATTCCTTCCTTTAGTCAAATGTGATGAGAGTAAACTTCATGTTTTTCTCTCACCTCCCCTCTTTTTCCCTCCACTAAAAAAGTCTTTTGCTTCTCTCTTTTATGAGAGATAATTTGCCCTATTCCATTTCTCCCTTTCTCCTCCCAATATATTTCTCTCTTACCACTTAATTTCATTGTTTTAAGATATGATCGCATCCTATTCAATTCCCTCTGTGCTCTCTGTCTCTGTGAGTGTGTGTGTGTGTGTGTGTGTGTGTGTGTGTAATCCCACAAACTGCCCAGATACTGCAAAATTTCAAGAGTTACAAATATTGTCTTCCCATGCAGGAATGTAAACACTTTAACTTTAGTAAGTCCCTTATGACTTCTCTTTGCTGTTTACCTTTTCATGCTTCTCTTCATTCTTGTGTTTGAAGATCAAATTTTCTTTTCAGCTCTGGTCTTTTCATCAAGAATGCTTGAAAGTCCTCTATTTCATTGAAAGACCATTTTTTCCCCTGAAGTACTATACTCAGTTTTGCTGGGTAGGTGATTCTTGGTTTTAGTCCTAGTTCCTTTGACTTCTGGAATATCCTATTCCACGCCCTTTGATCCCTTAATATAGAAGCTGCTAGATCTTGTGTTATCCTGATTGTACTTCCACAATATTTGAATTGTTTCTTTCTAGCTACTTGCAATATTTTCTCCTTGACCAAGGAACTCTGGAATTTGGCCACAATGTTCCTAGGAGTTTCTCTTTTTGAATCTCTTTCAGGAGGTGAGCAGTGGATTCTTTCAATACTTATTTTGCCCTCTGTTTCTATAATATCAGGGCAGTTTTCCCTGATAATTTCATGAAAGATGATATCTAGGCTCTTTTTTGATCATGGCTGTTAGGTAATCCCATAATTTTTAAATTGTCTCTCTTGGATCTATTTTCCAGGTCAGTTGTTTTTCCAATGAAATATATCACATTATCTTCCATTTTTTCATTCTTTTGGTTTTGTTTTGTGATTTCTTGGTTTCTCATAAAGTCATTAGCCTCCATCTGTTCCATTCTAATTTTGAAAGAACTATTTTCTTCAGTGAGCTTTTGAACCTCTTTTTCCATTTGGCTAATTCTGCTTTAGAAAGCATTCTTCTCCTCATTGGCTTTTTGAACCTCTTTTGCCAATTGAGTTAACCTATTTTTCAAGGTGTTATTTTGTTCAGCTTTTTTTGGGTCTACTTTAGCAAGGTGTTGACCTGCTTTTCATGCTTTTCTTTCATCTCTCTCATTTCTCTTCCCAGTTTTTCCTCTACCTCTCTAACTTGATTTTCAAAATCCTTTTTGAGCTCTTCCATGGCCTGAGCCCATGGAATATGTATTTTGGATGTTTGAGATACAGAAGCCTTGACTTCTATGTCTTTCCCTGATTGTAAGCATTGTTCTTCCTCATCTGAAAGGATGGGAGGAGATATCTGTTCACAAAGAAAGTAACCTTCTATGGTCTTATTTTTTTCCCTTTTTTGGGCATTTTCCCAACCAGGTACTTGACTTTTGAGTCCTTTGTCAAGAGTAGGGTATACACTGGGAATCTGTGAGATCTCAGTTCCTCCAAGGTGGCACAATCAAGCATGTGGATGCAGAGAGGGATTTTTATGCTCAGAATTTTAGCAGTTACCTCTCCACAGCCACCTGGCCTCCAATTCCCAAGTCAGCACTGGGGGCTGATTTTCAGATTAAACTGGATGGGCAGGGCTGCCATTCAGTGTGAGACAAAGGTCAACTCCCCCAGGGCCTCCACATAGGGTGGAGGCAAGGCTCAGCTCTTCAATGCCCCCAGGAGTTTTTATGCTCCAACAATGAAGCTTCCATATGGGCTGATGTGCAGTCTCTGTGGCTGCTGCCTGCTGCCAGAGCTATGGGAAGGCCCTTCTCCCTTTCTGGCCTACTGATAAAACCCCATCGTTGACCTTTTGCGCCTTTGGGCCAAGGGATCTGAGGACCCCCTACCAAGACTGGAGATTCAGCCCCCAAGGTGTCCTCCTCCCAGAGTCTCATTGTGCCGTGTTGCTAGGCCAAGGTTGGGCTGGGCTCTGCCCTCGGCTCTGTGTCTGGCACAATGGATGTTTCCATGGGCCTTTCAGGTCACTGTGGGCTGGAAATCACCTCCACTCTGTTGTTCTCCACATCTGCTGCTCCAAAATTTGTTGAGAGTCCCTCTCTATAGGTATTTTATGGGCTGTGGGGAGGACCCTGCATAAGTGTGTCTCTCTAGTCTGCCATTTTGGCTCTGCCCCAGTTTTTAATCTTTTAATAGACTTCTAAGGCCATGAATGAGAAAGCACTCACTGTAAGAAGTTAGGAATCTCCATGTTTAAATTTGATCTTTGACCCAAACTACACATATGTGCTGGAAAGCAAATTAGGATCTTTTGCTGTTTTAGTTTTACTAAAAGTGCCTCTGATTGAATACTGTGATTAAAGAAGATCTTCCCCACACGTTGATGAGACTTCCCATTGAGGCAAACTTGATTAGGGGAGTTGTTTTAAAGGAGGGTTCCAAGTATCTTTTGATTTTTTCCATTGAGGCACTGGGTCAGAAGGTTATGTTCTTTGGCTCCGAAAAGTGTATAAATTCTCTGAACTTGAGGTTTTACTTTGGAGCTTAGTTTTTGGAAAAAAGGTCTGTGTGCCAGAGAAGACTCTGGGAAGTCACTTAGCAGCCCCCTGGCTTTTTGAAAACCCAGACGTTGATGCTTCCCTCTCTGTTGAAGACATATATATGTTAATGGTCAGGCAATTTGGAAATGCTGTCTGTTGATTTCTGATTTCTCTGAAATTTTGATTTTGACTTTATCTGATACCTTTGCTTGATTAAAGTGATTGTTAATCCCTCAAAAGTTGTCTTTCCTTTTATGAATGCATTCATAAGAATCTGTGATAACCGGTCCCCCTGTGTATGTCGAGGTGCTTACTGTTACAGTATTTGAGAATATGCAAGTCACCTAATGTCTCATTGCTCTAGGTAATTCTAAAGGATAATAAATTAAAGAAGAGTTCTAGTATCTGTCTCAGTGGAGGGAATTAGCATAGAGGAAGAGAACCATTGCAATGAAGTCATTGGGACAGTTTGCCTTTCTCCATCTTATCTAAAGGAAGATAAATTTTCCTTTATCAGTATTAATTATGTTAACAAAATCCTTTATTATATCATAAAATTAGTGCAAGATAGGAGCTTAGACATCAGCTGCTCTAATCCTTTCATTTTTACTAAGGGAAACTGAGGAAAGGAAATGTTATCTGCCAAGTTCCTGTAAGCTACAGCAAAAGTATTTTAATGCAAACACTTTATAATACTTGATGGACTATGTGACTTATTTTAATTTATTTTTTTTGGACCAAACCAGTTATTTATATGGGGACCTTCTGGTGATAAAACTCTCTACTAATATAGATGACACCTACTTTGTAAATTCCAGTCTCAGAGATTTTCCTAATAATGAGAAATTATATGATATTCCCAGAATTCTCAATCTGTTACATTTTAGAGAACATAATTAAAACCATGTGTCTCTAATTCCAAGGCTGAATCCTTTCACTATGACCAACTACCATGATAATCCATATCTATATCATTTTTTCTTGGCTTATTTGTTTCATCAAGTTTAACATATGTATTCTCATTTGAACCTTCAAAGACCACATTTTCAGAGTTTATTGGTATCTCTGAGATCTTGATTTATCTTAGCTAGTACATGAAGGAGGCTGGGACAAAAAACAGCCCTCATTTCATTTCAAAGTCATAGTATGACTACAGTAGGTTACAATTCCAATGTATTAAATAAAACTAAAATGTGCATATCCATGATGCCAAAATTCCATTTACATTTTAAAAAAACTACCTTTTTGGAGAAAAAACTCCAAATTTGTGTTTGATGGTGAGGTTTGTATTTATGTGTGCATATAAATGTGTATAAAGCACTTCAATGGGTAGAAATTTAGAAGAATTGTATGTTTAAAGGTAATTTTCCTTGTATTTCACTTGATGAAACACTTAATTTTTATTTTCTGCTGATTCTTCCCTTTGACGACATAACCTTGCATTTATCTGGCTTTGTTCTCTTTATTCAATTTCTTTGTATATTTCACAAATCACTACTCTCTCTTTCTTTCTCCCACTGATTGTTCTTTAAGGTAATGGATTTAACACAAAAGCAATTAAAACCCCACTAATGAGCTATGATTCTTTATATTGTCTCCAAATTGCTCTTGCAACTATGGAAGAAAAGCAATGCATAATTTTCAGTTATTTCTCCCATAATTCATCCTTTCTTTGCCCAGACCAGTGGGAAATTTGTCCTTTATATTTGTGTTGCCCTGAATTTGTTGGTTTCTAAACAGATTCTTCTAGGGGTGGGTTGGGGAAAGATCATGCATCCTGGTCCCTCAAAGAAAGATAAACTCTTTGAGAAACTGAAAAAAAACCACACAACACTATAATAATAGCTCATTTTGGGGGGTCAGTGGAAAGAACTCTGCTTTTGAAAGCAAACACATGTAAATCCCTGGTGTGCCATTTATTTTCTGTGTGACCTTGGGCAGGGCATTTCATTGGCCAACCCACATACTTAGAAGACTTCCTACTAAACAATAACTCTTTAAAGCTTTGGTGGTTTCTTTCAAGAATTATCCTTAGTATCACCTTCTACAAAAGTCGGTCTCCTTTCTCAGTTTGTAGTGCCTTCCCCTTTAGTGTTACCTTGGGGTTAATAAATGCATGCAATAAAACACACACACATATGTATAGATACATGTATATATTAAATGCATAATATAATATATATTGCGTATTTTCATATATATTCATATATACACAAACATATTTTTGTGTATTTTGTGATTGCATACAGATACAAACACATATGTGTATATATATGTATGGTCTCTCCAGCAGAATGCAGGCTACCTAACAGCAGAAAATGCATTTCTTCTTCTGCAGAGTTGACTGAGTAGCAAAGGGACATGATCAGATCCCTACTCTTTGAATGCCTTAAAGCAGTAATTCATTGATCATTTGTTGGATATTTTATTGTGAGGATTTCTTTGGTGTGGGAGTTGGGCTACATACTGCTCTATCTCTCTCAACTCTCACAGTCTATGCTTCTGTGATGGATCCTCAAAGAAAATAACTCTAGCCAAAATATTTAGGATGGAATGGAGTGGGCTAACAGATTGAGAAGAGAGCAGGTTATTTGCTCTAGGTGAGAAGGGATGAGTACCTGAACTAAATATGTAGTTATGTGAGTGAAGCAGAAGAGTCAGGAATCATGTTGTAAAGGTAGAAAGAACAGGATCTGACAGTTAATTGGCTGGGTATGGTGAGTGCAAGTGAGAAGTTAAGGATAAAGATAAGGTTATAAATCTAGCATGGGAAAGATGGTGGTTCTTTTGATATGAATAGCAAGGTTTGGACATGGATGTAGTATGGAAAAGATAAGTTCAGATTTGGACAAGTTAAATACAAATGCAATGGAAGGTCAGAGAAGGGGGATTGTTATAGAATAGAACAACTGGAGAAGTTCCATGGAGATAGAGTAGTAGGATTTTTGGCATAATGCCCTGAGTTAGAAACCTGGCTCTTATACTCACAAGTTGTTGTTTATACCAGTCATCATCCCTCCCAGATGGGGTCTCAGTTTCCTGCTCTGTAAAATAAAAGCATGATGTAAAATAAAATATGATCTCTGTATAATCTTCTATATTGACATCCAGTGACTTAAAGAAGCTAGTTAGTACAAGATCAGGAGCTTGAATTGGATCTTGAGAACCTATTTACAATGGTCATTCCACTGTATCCTACTGTGTCCTTTCAAGGAAATTATATATATTTTTTAGAAAAAAAAATGAATAAATAAGCTGTGAAACTTACTCCTGAGCACCTCTGTATCAAATAGACTTTAGTAAGATTCATAAAGTAATTAGAGACATTAGGCCAAATCCTCTTGTCCATTACTTGTGCCCGATGTCCCATTAATGTCAATGGGAATTGCCTGTTTTTAGCTTTGGGCAAAATCTGGCCCATTTTGCATCAGAATAGCATATACAATTATACCAACTGAGACAAAAATTAAAAGGTCTATCAATTCTCATGCTTCAGAGCCTAAGATTAGAAGCAGGTGGTGACAGGGAGCTTTTCCTGTGGCACAGAAGTGTGCTAACGGACAGGTGCATTGTGGTCATTTTCCTTTGGCCTCTCTTCTCCTAATAATTGCTTGAAACCATTGCTAGTGAGACCTAGGACACAGGACAAAAGGGGTATTCACCCTTCAACAAGGAGAAAATTCTGCTGTCTGTAACATATTGGGAAGCAGGGAGTCCAAGCAATGGTGACCATTTCTGTTCAGCCCATTCAGCCTTAGTACCTGCATCACTCCTCCTTGTACTTTTTTCAAAATCTATGTGAATGAATTTGCCTTATCTACAACCTTAAGAAGATCCTTACTATTTCCTATGTCACCCAAAAAAGCAGAATTGGTTCTGCTTGTATTGGCTTAGAATTAAATCATCTATTGACTTTGCAGATAGAAGATGCAGAATTAAACAACCTCTCAACCAACTCTTAATTAGTATCATTGTTGAAGTAGGACCTGTGAAGAATCTGAAAACTTAAAGCATGTCTCTTAAAGTGATCATAGTCATGGTGGAAGAAATAAAACCTACACATAAGAAAGTGAAGATGATAATGATAACTGATACTGAAAACAATTAAAATTTTAAGTGTTGTAAGCAAAGTACTTTACACATATTATGTCATTTGAGCTTAATAATAACTCCAAGAGACATGCTATGATCCATTTTTATCATATAAGAAACTGAGGCAGACTTAGGTTAAGTTACTTGCCTGGAGTCACACAACTGTTAAGGGTCTGAGGAGGAATCAAACTCAGATGTTTCAAATTTCAAGTCCAGCACCCTATCCACAATACCACCTAGCAACCTATATAATCACAATAGTCATTTTTAGGATTAAACCACTTCAGAATTAACCAATAGGGATTCATTAAATTCTTTACTTATGTCATTCACTTTACTAAGTTCTGGGGATACAAAGAAAAAACGAAAACAGTCTTCAAAGGTCTTAAGTTCTATTGAAGAAGACAATATGTATATACATAGAGACAAGACATATAGAATACCAAGAAAAGTAACTTTATAGGAGAAGGCAGCTGGGAAACTAGGAAATTTGAGAAGGATTTCTTTAGAGAGTCTTGCTTAAGTATTGAAGGAATGAAGGGATTCTAAGAGGCATGGAAGAGAGAGAGCATCCAAAGCATGGCAGAAACTCAATGCAAATACATGGAGGTGAGAGATAGAGTATTATGTACAAAGAAAACAGAAGGCTTGGTGCTAAGAAATTTACACTCAAGCCCTGACTCTGACTCATATTAGCAGGCAACAGCACCTTTCAAAAACTCCCAAGAATATTAAGTAACAGGTGAGTTGGTTGGTTGTTGCTCTTTGTTCTGGAAGAGAGCCAAAATGGCATCAGTCATTCCAATGCAACAACAATGATAAAATTTAAAATGTCTATAATGTGCCTGACAGTGTGTTAAGCACTGGAGATAAAGAGGGGAAGGAGGGGGAACAGGAGGAGGAGGAGGAGAAAGAGGAAGAAGTGGAGGAGGAGGAGGAAGAGAAGGAGGAGAGGGGAGAGAGAGAGAGAGAGAGAGAGAGAGAGAGAGAGAGAGAGAGAGAGAGAGAGAGAGAGAGAGACAGTGACTCAGAGAGACAGACAGAGAGGGAAAGAGAGACAGAGACAGAGAGAGAGGAACCCTAAAATCCTCCTTGCATGGAGTCAAAGGGCAATGTTTCCAACTGTATTTGATCAGGCAGATATGAGCCTGGAAGATTCTACCACAGGTTAGCACAAATAGTCCATATGAACATGTGGAGTGGAGATGTCTCCAAATTTGCACATCTCATGTTTTTTTTGTACTAGTGCCATCCTCCTTCTCTCATAGAGCACATTACCTTCTTTAATGTGGGCACATCACGTGGTACAGTACTTTGTCTATATTTCCCATGTCACACTATCAATTGTAAATTTTTTCAGAGAAACCTTGAGTGTCCTTGCCTTGCTTCTTCTAACCTCCATGTGAAGGCTTGCCTTGCTTGAGTTATCCATAACACAGGTTAATTACAAAGCTACAGGATTATAGGAAGTTTTATGCGTAGATTTCTCCTAAAAAATTCATTTCTCCCACTTTCTATCAATAGTTCTGCTTCACTTTGCCTCCATAGAACACCATTTTCTACCCTCATCTCCCCAATCCAAGGATAAACTAATCACTTGAAATCCCTTAGTACAGTATCTGCAACACAATAGGAGTTTAAAAATGTTTATTGATTCATTGACTGAAATCTCATCACCCTGCAGATTGACTCAACTTTTGATATTCAACACCTGAACTCACCTTCAGTTGCCTTTCCCCTCTGATTGGAGGGCTGGAGAACATTTCTGGTCACTGGATCCAGATGGCCCAGGAGGAGAAAGTGAGGCTGGTGACCTTGCACAGCCTTCCCTCATTCAAATCAAAGTCAACTACAAGTCATATCATCACTTTCCTGATATCATGGTACTCTTTGAAAATGAAGGACAAACACAACCTGTGAGTAGACCAAGCTGCCTGAATGGAGACCTAGCTAGCTGGGTAATTCAGCCCTCCCTCTCCCTTTCTCTCTTTCCTCCTCTCCAAAGGAGGTAAATTTCCAGTTAACTTGGGTTTTACTGCCTAGATTCCTTCCTTCCTTCTTCCTTCCTTCTTCCTTCCTTCTTCCTTCCTTCCTTCCTTCCTTCCTTCCTTCCTTCCTTCCTTCCTTCCTTCCTTCCTTCCTTCCTTCCTTCCTTCCTTCCTTCCCTCCCTCCCCCTAGTTCTCTCTGAAGCTCATATGTTTGACCTCAATGGGTCCCTGGCCAAGTTCTACTCAATGGCTGTATTTTAGACCCTCCTAGCTTTGAGTGAATTTAGAATGAATGTCAGTGATTACTGTTGCTCTTTGGAACAGCAACCCTGAGGGTCTTTCTCTCCTAGCTTGATGTTTTTGTTCTGTTTTACTTAGTTTTGTTTTTAATTAAAGGGGCCAAGCCTTAACTGACTTATTAAAGAAGGAGGCCTATTCCCTGAATGGGCATTACTTCACTTTAAGTGAGTACCTGAAAAGGCCTTAGCCTAAAAGAGGAAGGGTCTCCCATTGTATACTGGGTCATCTCCAGTCATCCTGATGAATGTGCTAATGGTCACTGGATCCATATGTCTGAGGAGGAGAAAGTGAGGCTGGTGACCTTGGACAGGTCCTCCCTCAATTCAAAGTCAACTGCAAATCATGTCATTCCCTGATGTCATGGTTCTTGCTTTGCTTAACTTTTGGATGTTGGGTATCCCCTGGTGACCTCTTCCCCCTTCATTTTCCTATAGTACATTGTCTTCTCATTATAGATTGTAAGCTCCTTGAAATTAAAGAATCAATCTCTCTGTCTGTCTGTCTGTGTCTGTCTGTCTCTCTCTCTCTCTCTCTCTCTCTGTCTCTCTCTTCAATGCTTAACAGTGTCTAGCACATAATAGACACACAAATTCTCTTGTTTTTGTTGAATTGAGTCAATCACTAAACATTTATCATAATTATTAGATGTTAGGGATAAAAAGACAAAAGTAAAATCACCCTTTGCTCTCAAGGGGCTAAAATTATATTTGGGGAATAAGTAGACACATAAGTATATAATAAATCTCAATGAAACACATTTTCTGAAGGAAAAATAACATTTTTTAAAAGAAAAGAAATGGGAATTGATCAATCAAGTGCTAGCTGTGAGAGGATTGGTATAAGCAAGAATTCTGAATAGAGTGAGATCAGCGTGGACAGGAATAGAAGGAATAGTTTTATGTAGTAACTGATTTTTCTACCTTCAAATAACTTCTGACCTTGCCTTACTGCTGAGTTACAGAGGATATCTGAGGATATCCTCAGTCCTCAGTAGAACTGAGGAATATGTGTAGGTTGGGTCTTTTAGAAGGCTGGCAAGGATCTAAACTCTACTCCCTGACACAAAAGGAAAGTTTCAGGACATAATTTTTGCTAAGTGACTTTATAAATGAATCTATGATTAAATCACAGGTGCATAAAGTTTTTTCCCTGTTTAAATATATGCATACATGTGAGTCGATCCTTATGTCATCAAATAATTATATTTAAATCAGCCTTGAATACTCAACATAATTCCTACTCCCTCAGCCTCCTCTCTTCTCTGAATAGAGGGCTAGCAGATAGAACTCTGAACTCCTACCAAAGGTTTTCTTTAGAAAAATCAGGATCAGGACTCTTTTACTCAATCTCTACTTTCCATCTTCAATTTTGCATGGTTTGAATTCAGAACAAAATGTGCTATCCTCCCCCTCCCATGTCCCTCCAGATCCCTCTATCCTTTTCAGTTCCATTTGTTTCAGTTATCTTCTTAAAACCTACTGGACTTGATGGATTTTTCTTCCCCTAGAGACCCAAGGGGCACCTGATCTATGTCACCTCCTTTTGACTACCCATTGCTATTATGGGTATATTCCCTCTATGAATCTGACTTACTTTAGTTTTTTCTTTATTTCTCTCCCCTGCTGGCTCCTTCTATCTTTGGTGATCTTTCCTTCCTTCTTTCCTTGTACTACCACACCATTGACTGTCAAATCTCACTCAAACTACATTAAGACACAAGCACATATGTGACCATATACATTCATGCATGCATATCATAGTTCATAACAGAATATACACACACATATGTGTGTATAATAGATGGGTAGATAATAATGATACAAATATAAATACGACTATAGTCAGTAAGTATAAATATTGTGCCCTACATCTTTGTTCTGTTCTGTCTTACAGGTTTGTGCTCATTCCTGAGTCCTTTGGGAGCTTAGAAAACAAAATGTTATAATTAGACCTGTAGAGTTGCAAAGAGAAAACTTCTCCCTCAGCCCAGCCCTTTTGTTCCCCCATTCACAACCAAATGAATGTGCCCTTTTGTAGAGGGACTGATGGAGTGTCTGTCTTGCTCTCATCCATATCACCACTTCTCATCCATATCACCATGGACAAGGGCCATGACCTTTTCTTTCATTGTATTCTACTCAATGTTTGTAAACACAGAAGACTTAGTAGGTACTGAATAGAAAAAGAAGCTCATTAATCAGGGGTCAAATAATAATGGGACCTTTCTGCAGTACTCTCCTCAGCCCCCTAAATCCTGGAAATTCTGTGTCAACTCTTAAATCTACCTCACACACTCATACTGTTATTTCTCTTGCTTCTGACCCAGGGGACTCCAACAGACAGATTTTCATAATGTTAATCTTGAAGAGTAGCAAATGGCAATTAGATATTAATATAACTTTATTAAAGAAGATAGGCACTGCATGACAGAAATCCCACTCCAGCCTATGTCCATCCTAATATTACCTCCTCAAGAAAAAACTGAATTCTTTTAAAACTCAAAGGTCATCTTGCTCCCACTTTTATAACTTTTTTCATCAAAGGAAAAGAAAAAGTGATTCAGGTCCTCAAATATCATTTCCTGATGGGCACTTACATACTCCTGAGTATTTTTGATTCCATTAACTTTCATCAAAATCTCATGTCCTATGTAATATGCTATTTGTAACAAGCTATCCCCCCCATATTTCCTCCTCTCTGGGTCTCTTCAAAACGACTAAGGCTAAGTCCTTAATAACCCAAGCTGTTGGGTAAATGATTGACAATTGTGTGATGTAATGCCTCCCCAGTCACATATCTGTATTGTCGTGGAGTCCTTGCATGCCTTACATCAAAGAAATAAAGGAACATAAGCTTGAGAAAGATTCCCCCTACCAGCACAACCCCACATCCATATAGGTACTTTAGATTGCCTTCAAATCCTATTGCACTTATAACCAACCACTTTTTTTGTCTACCACTGATCTAGTTAGATATATAATTGAATGCAGAAGGTAGGGCAGTAGTTAAATCATAAGAATGATTGAAATGGCTTGAAAAGAGCAATGCAAGAGTCTACAGGACATAGTCAAATAAAGTTAGAATTCCTCAGGTTCACCCCAACTAGTCACTTTCCCTCCCACTTCTCCCTTCTCTGGCCTTTCCCTTAGTCATTTAAAAATACATATTCTCACATATTACTACAATTTCTTACACATAGTAAGGACTTAATAAGTGCCAGTTGGCTTTATTGGATTCTAACTCACATCCATCTTTGTGTCTAGAGGCAACTATAATCTCCACAGCTCAACTGAGTGCCATTTCATCTCTGGGTGGGGATTGGAGGTGCAGTATAATAACTCCCCTCTTTCACATATAGGAGAACCTCAGGGCCTCCTTACTTCCCTGCCCCATGACCTACAGAGGGAATCAGATCATGTTCTTATTTCCCATCTGTGATGAACCATCTGGCTGCATCAGCAACCATGGCTTTAGAACCAACCTGCTGTGAGTCTGGCTGATGTGATTGGACAGACAAGTGATGAGTCTATTTGCATATTACTTACACGCTATTAATAACTTAATGCCTTTAGCCTGCTGTTCTTCAGGTCCCAAAAGTGGGAGTTCAGAAACAGACCCAGACAATTCACAAAGAGAATATTCTCCAAATTAGCTTCATTTCTTTCTTGAGGCTTTATGTAAGGCAACCAGCTGACTCAATCAATTCAGTCAAGCCACTGGCTAATTCAAGCTAAAAAGAAAAGGCAGATGGCAATTTGGTCCAAGTGGTAAACTATATAGAACACTATGAAGCTAGTTTATTTAAGGGTGGTCAAGGGATAATGAATGGACAATTCTACTGATGAACAGAAGTAAATGTAGTAAAGAAGATTCAGTGAATTCACCCCCTCCTCCAACTCAGAACTTTGAATAGACCCTACCCCCCCATTGGCAAAATATATGGAGCAGCATGTCATACAAGAGAGGCAGGTTTTAAATGCTTGTGATACGCATGCAGTTGGAAGGAATGTGGATGAGAGTAAACTCTCTTCAGGTATAGGGTATCTAGCTTATGTTATAATATCTCTACATGACTTTTGATTTGGGAATTGAGTTTCATAATGTTGGTTGTTGCTTTCGTTTTTTGCTACTGTTCGGAGCTAAATATTTTAGAGATCGTTAAGTCCATTTTTTTCTCTAAGGAAAATTAGACAAAGAGAGGTTATGTGACATGCCCAAGGAAACGTACCTAACTTTTGACAGAGCCAGAACTCAACTGCTGCTTCCACTAATTTCCTGCCTAGGGCTCATTCAAATCAAAACAAATTTAGAAATAATTTAGTTCAAACTCCTCATTTTATACAATGGGATATTGTGGGGTGGAGCTAAGATGGCAAAGTAAAAGTAGAGACACACCTGAACTCTCACAAATTCCTTCAGATACTTCTAAAAAATTAACCTAAACAAATTTGAGAGTGGCAGAATCCACTGAGACAGAATGTGCCAGATGTCTTGTCCAAGAGAATCTGGAAGATCTCCAGGAAAGATCTGTTGCACCAACGCTAAGAGACTGCAGAATGTGCTGGTCTACACCTGATCATAGAGCAGGAGCCAGCCCTGGTAGACTGAATCACCATTGCAGTGATGGTTCCCAAACCTCTTGGCACAGGACAGGATTTTGTCAGAGCTGGGTGAGAGATCCAGTGGCAGCTGCAGCAATTACTCCTAAGGCTATCAGCCCACAGACTAAATGTTTGAAAGTCACCTACTTGAACTTCTGGGAGCAAAGATGGCAGAGTAAACCATAAGTGCTCTTATCCCACCTCCCCACATTGTTGACCTTGAAAAGCCTAGGAAAAATCCTGGAATAGTGGAGCTAGCAGAAGGAGTACAGCAGTCCTCTAGTTTGGGAGAGTGAGGATATCTATCCTGCTGTGGCTGAAGGGTACCAGGGCAGTCCTGGAGGTGTCCAGAAAGCCCCACCTCAGAGGACCAGAAGGAGATTATGAGCTCCAGGGGTGGGGAGCTGTCAAGCACCAACACCAGGCCCCCAGGTGTGCCTTCATACAACCAGGGGAATTGCCAGAAACAAGGGTAGACCATTGCCCACCAGCTGCTGTTCTCTAACACAGCCCTAAGGGAGGAGAAGACTTCCAGTGGTCAGACCACCCCTCCCCCACACCTCAGTCTGCAGGCTTCTGTGTAAACCCTGGAAAACTCAGAGAGACTTCACCTGGCCTCAGCCTTGACACAGATCAGCTAGCTTCAGCTCATTATCAGGTAAGCTGAGCATTATATAGCTTCCAGCTGAAAGAACCACAGGTCACAGCACACAAAACAGGTCCATAGCCACATGCACAAGAAGCATGGAACAGCCGCCATGCCCCAGAAGCAGAGATCCACTCTAAAAGCCAAGAAAAAGGCAATCACAATGAACAAGAAGCAAACTAGAAAAACAAAGACTATAGAATCTTACTATGGGGAAATGGAAGAACAAAATATGAATTCAGAAGGGGGCAGCATTGACACAGTACCCACATCTGAAATCTCTAAAAGGAACTTGTATCAAGACAGAAAAGTCTTCTTGGAAGAGGTCAAGAAGGATTTTAAAAGCCAAATGAGAGAGGCAGAAGAAAAAATGTCCAATTCTTTCTTTTTAATGGAAAAAAAGGAAAAAAAAAATCACCAAAGGAAACAAATCTTTAAAAAGTAAAATTAGTCAAACGAATAATGAAGTACAAAACCCAATTGGAGAAAATAACTTATTGAAAAATAAAATTGGCCAAATGTATAAGGAGATAAAAAAAAATCTAACTGAAGAAAATGATTCATGAAAAATTAAAACTGGACACATAGAAGTAAATGACTCTATGAGAAATCAAGAATCAGTCAAGCAAAATCTAAAGAATGGAAAAACAGAAGAAAATGTGAAGTATCTCATTGGAAAAACAACTGACTTTGAAATAGACTTGGGAGAGATAATCTAAGAATTATTGCCCTACCAGAAAACCATGATGAAACAAAGAGCCTGGCATCATCAAGGAAAATTGCCCTGAGGTCCTGGGACCAGAGGGTAAAATAAGCATAGAAAGAATCCACTGATTACCTGCTGAAAGAGAGCCTAAATTGAAAACTCCAAGTAATATTGTACCCAAATTCCAGAATTATCAGTTAAAGGAGAAAATACTGCAAGCAACCAGAAAGAAACAATTCAAATATGACAGAACTATACTCAGGATGACACAGGACCTTGTAGCTTCCACATTAAAAGATCAGAGGGATTGGAATATGACACTCCATAAGGCAAAAGAGGTTGGAATACAACCAAGAATCAACTACCCAGCAAAACTAAACATAAACTTTCAGGCAAGGATATGAACATTCAATGAAATAAGGCACTTCCAGACCTTCCTGAAGAAAAGGCTAGAGCTCAAAGGAAAATTTGATCATCAAATACAAGACCCAAGAGTCAAAAAAAGGTAAACAGAGGTAAAAAAAAAGAAAAAAAATACTTATTATTCAATAAGGGTAAAATTTTTACATCCCTATATGGGAGGATGATACTTGTTAGTCTTAAGAATGGTATATTTATTATGAAATTTAAAGGAGATATACATAGACACAGAGTATGGGTATAAATTAATAGATGTGATGATAAAATCCTAATTAAGGGATACAAAGAAATTGTAATAGGAGAAGGGGAAAGGAGGAAACAGAAAAAGGGTAAATTTTATCACATAAAGAGGCACAGAAAACATGTTATAGTATAGGGAAAGAAAAGAGGGAGATGAATATTATTTGAGCTTTACTCTCACAAATTTGGTTCAAGGTGGGAGTAATATACTCTAAGTATAGAAATATAATTTGTCCTAGTGGTTGTAGGAGGGGAAAATGGAGAGAAAAGGATGGGATGGTTGGGGAGGGGGAAGAAGTAATAAGGGAAAAGGGAAAAAAGGGAAGGGGGCTGAAAGAATGGAGTAAAAATTGAGGGAAATAGGAGTAACAAGCTAACTTCTTTTGAGGAAGAAAAGGGAGAAGGGAAAAATAAAACCATAAATAGGCTGGGAGGGGAGATAGGATGGAGAGAAAGACACAGATCATAATCATAACTGTTAATGTGAATGGGATGAACTCTTCCATAAAACAGAGGTGGATAGCACAATGGATTAAAATAATCATCCTACAATATATTGTTTACAAGAAACACATTTGAAACAGGCAGAAACACATAGGGTAAAGGTAAAAGCCTGGAGTAGAATATATTATACTTCAACCAAAGTTAACAGGAGTAGCAATCCTAATCTCAGACAAAGCAAAAGCAAAAATAAATCTAATCAAAAAAGATTAGGAAGGAACCTATATCCTGTTAAAAAGCACCATGGACAATGAAGTAATAGCATTAATAAACATGTATGCAACAAGTGGTATAGCATCCAGATTCTTAAAGGAGATGTTAAGGGAATTACAGGAAGAAATAGATGGGAAAACTATACTAGAGGGGGACCTCAACCTCCTTGTCTCTGAACTTAATAAATCTAACCTCAAAATAAACAAGAAAGAAATTAAGGAGGTGGATAGAACTTTAGAAAAGATAGATATAATAAACCTCTGGAGAAAATTGAATGGGGATAGAAAGAAATCAACCTTTTACTCAGCAGTACATGGTACATACACAAAAATTGACCATGTACTAGTGCATAAAAACCTCACAATCCAATGCAGAGAGAGGGGAATATTATATGCATCCTTTTCAGATCATGATGCAATAAAATTATATGTAATATAAGGCTATAGAAAGATAGGCTAAAATTAATTGGAAACTAAGTAGTCTAATCCAAAAGAATGAGTGGGTCAAACAACAAATCACAGAAACAATCAACAAATTCATTCAATAGAATGACAATAATGAGACAACATACCAAAGCTTAAGGGATGCTGCAAAAGTAATTCTTACTGGTAGTTTTATATTTCTGAATGCTTAAATAAATAAAATAGAGAGAGAAGATATGAATAAATTGGGAATGCAACAGAAAAAGCTAGAAAAAGAACAAAACGAAAATGCCCAATTAAATGCCAAATTGGAAAGAATGAAAACCAAAGGAGAGATTAAAAAATTGAAATTAAGAAAACTTTTGAACTAATATTTAAAACTAAAATCTGGTTTTATATAAAAAAATAAATTGATAAAGATTTGGCTAATTTATTGAAAAAAGAAGGAAAAAAATCAAATTACCAGTATCAAAAATGAAAAGAATCAATTCGCTACCAATGAGGTGTAAATTAAAACAATAATTAGGAATTATTTTACCCAATTGTTTCCCATAAATTTGACAATCTTAGTTGGATGGATGTATATTTCAAAAAATATGATTACTTGGATTGACAGAAGAGGAAGTAAAATACCTAAATAACCTCATTTCTGGAAAAGAAATTGAACAAACCTTCAATGAACTCCCTAAGAAGAAATTTCCAAGGCCAGATGGATTTACAAGTAAATTTTATCAAACATTAAAAGGACAATTAATTCCAATACTATATAGACTATTTGGGAAGAGAGATGGAGTCCTACCAAAATTTTTTGTGATACAAATATGGAGCTGCAACCAGGAAGAGCCAAGACAGAAAAAAAAAATTATAGACTAATTTCTCTGATGAACATAGATGCAAAAAGTTTAAATAAGATATTAGCAAAAAAGATTAAAGCAACTTATCATATGGATAATATACTTTAAATAGGTATGATTTACACCAGAAATGCAGGGCTGGTTCAATATTAGGAAAACTATAAGCATAATAGATCATACCAACAACAAAACTAACAAAAACCATATGATTGTCTCAATAGTTGCAGAAAAAACTTTTGACAAAATACAGCATCCATTGCTATTGCAAACACTGGAGAGTTTAGGAAAAAATGGAGACTTTCTTAAAGTAATAAGTAGTATGTACCTACTTATTAGCAAGCATTATACATAATGGGAATAAGCTAGATTATTTCCAGTAAGATTGGGGGTGCAAGAAGAATGTACATTATCACCACTGCAATTCAATATATACTAGAAATGTAAGCTTTTACAATAAGAGAAGAAAAAGAAATAGAAGGAAATAGAACAGGCAAAGAAGAAACTAGGTTATCATTCTTTGCAGGCAATCTAATGATATACTCAGAGATTCCTAGAGAATCAATTAAAAAACTATTTGAAATAATAAACAACTTGAGCAAAGTTGCAGTACACAAAGTAAACCCACATCAATCATCTGTATTTTTATACATTACTAAGAAAGCTCAACAGCAAGAGGTAGAAAAAAATCCCATTTAAAGTTACTATAGACACTATGATATATTTGGGAGTCTACCAGTCAAAACTAACCCAGGGAGTATTTGAACACAATTACAAAATACTTTTCTAAATTATTGGAAAAACCTTGATTGCTCATGGGTAGGCTGGACTAATATAATAAAAAAATAGACAATTCTACCTAAATTAGCTTACTTATTTTATAGAGATAGAAAAAAATATCAAAATTCATCTGGAAAAACAAAATATCCAGGATGTCAACGGAATTAATGAAAATAAATGATAGAGAAGGTAGCCTTACCATATCAGATCTTAAATTCTATTATAAAGCAGCAATCATCAAAACCTTGGAACTGGCTAAGGAAAAGAGGGGTAGATCAGTGGAGTAGGTTAGGTACTCAAGACACAGTAGTTAATGATTATAGAAGTCTAGTGTTTGATAAATGCAAGGACCCCAGCTTGTGGAATAAGAACACAATATTTGACAAAAACTGCTGGGAAAAATGGAAAACAGTGTGGCAGAAACTGGGCATAGACCAATATCTGACACTGTATTCCACAATAAAGTCCAAATATACACATTACCTAGAGGTAAAGGCTTATACTATAAACAAATTAGGGTAACAAGGAATACCGTATGTATCAGATTTAGAGAATGTTGGAATTTGTAACCAAACAAGATAGAGAGAACATTATGAAATGCAAAATGGATAATTTTGATTGCATCAAAATGAAAAGGTATAGCAGAAATGAAACCAATGCAAACAAGATTAGGAGGGAAGCATAAGGGATTCCTCACAGGAGGTATTACCTAAGAATGTATTGTTTAAAGAAGTAAGGTCTAATGATCTGGCAGCCTTTGACACTGTCAATCACTATTTTCCTTGAGACTGTTTTCTCTAGATTTTTAGAAATTTTCTCTCCTGATTGTTGCTTTATTTATCTGACCCTTCCCTGTCAGTCTCCTTTTCTGGAGCCTCAACCAAGTCACACTCACTTAATATGGATGTCATACAAGACTTTGTCCAGGGCCCTCTTCACTTCTGCCTCTTAGTGATTTTTGTTAGACTTCATGGATTTAATTATGATCTGTATGTTGATAATGCTCTAATCTAACTCTCTAGCAATAACCTCTTGAATCTCCAACTGTCTTTAAGGCATCTCAAATTGAATGTCCAGCAGGTATCTTAAACTCCCTATGTACAAAATTGAATTTATTTTCTTTCTACTTAAACTTTCCTACTGTTACTTAGGATCCTATATGATTCCCAGTCCTTCAAGGCATGCAAGATAGATGTCAACCTTGACCTTTCAAAATTTTTCACCTGTCTCCATCTCCAATATGTTGCCATGGCCTGCTGATGTCACCTTTTCATCATTTCTTTAATATGCTCCTTCTATCCTTTAAAACTGCCACCACTCTAATGCAGGCTATTAATAACCCCCTGCCTAAGCTGTTGCAATAGACTGTTGTGTCAAGTCTCTCCTTACACCAGTCCATCTTCCATCCAGCCACCAAAAGTGATTTTCCTCATGTATAGGTTCTACTACATCTCCTCCCTGATCAATAAATTCCAGTGTCTTTATGTCTCCTCTGGGATCAAATTTATTTTCTGTTTGGTCTTCAAATCCCTTCACAATGTATGTCCCCCTCTTCACTTTTCCAGATTCTTACACCTTATGCCCACCCACATTGTCTTTGATCCAGTGACACTGTTTTTCATGTTCCATGAAGATGACATTCCATAAATTGGCTCTGGTTACTTTCTCTAACTGTTCCCCACATCATCATCTTCCCTGGCTTCTTCCATATCACAGGAAGTCTTTCCCAATCCCTCTAGATTCTATGTCTCTTGAAGCTCAGTTTTTTTTAGTCCAGATAGATAGATAGATAGATATAGATAGATAGATATAGATATAGATATACATAATTTGTTTGTACACATTCAATTTAATTCAATGAAAAAAATGCTAAACACTGCGAATAAAAATCCGTCCCTGCCCTCAAGGAGTTTACAATTAAATAGGAAGAAGACAATACACAAAAGAAAGCTGAAAATAGAGAGGGAAAGGGGCTAAGGAGAGGAGGCTACTAGGGAGTATGGTGTTCCATTGAGTTGAAACCAAACAGAGCTGCTGATGGAAAACAGTGACCTGGAAAGTTGTAAAAGTTCAGAGCCCTGGAAGGACTTTGGGAGCTGTTTACCATTCCACCTCTAGCCCTCCAATTAGAGAGGAGAATTGATTTTGGGAGATGAGAATGTGTTGAGTATCATAATCTAAATCATTCAGCATAATGATGAGATTTCACATAATCTGTTTATCCTTGAAGGGACATGATGTTCCATGAAGTCTGCCAAACAGAGTTGCTGATGTTTACTTATTTGCTCCATGATTAGATTGTGAGATACACAATAGGACTTCTAATTTTGCTCTTAATTGTATACCTTATGCTTAGAACTGAGCCTGGCACAAAGTAGGTACTTAATAAATTTTTATCAAATGAATGAATGAAGAATATTTATTATTTTTACATACTATATTCTGTGATGTGGAGAAAATGCAAACACAAAAAATGGAGTAGGGTCTGTCCTTGAAAAAACTTACCTTCTATTAGAACTGATAGTGCATATTGCTGGCTAAGAAAGGAATTATGGTCTGAAAAGTCACAAGGATAATGAGGGGGATAAAAGAGCAGTTAGACTAGCATTAAGCATTTATTTAGTACTAACTACATACCAGGCATAATGAAAGTAAGTGACATATTCCTTCCAAAGCCAATTATAATGTCATCTTACTTTTCTTAAAGGATAAGGTAGAAAGAGAAGTAGAGAAGCGCTAGTATGAAAGTGAAGGAAAGTGTAAATAATGAGGATGAAAATAAGACTTGGGGTACAAAACCTCGTTGCTTAGCTCCTCTTTGTGAGGCTTGACCTATGTCCTAGGACCTAGCAGACAGAAGTGATTCCATGTTTGTCCACTGACTGACCTATATTTATACATTGAAGTTCCTATGAATCCAACAACTGAGTTGGCTATATGAAGATTAGAAATGTAAGGTTAGTGACCTATCAGCTTAGTAGAATTCATCTAATTCAAACAGTTTTTCTAATCATAGTACCCTTGTGGTTGATAAGTTTGATCACAGTCCAGATCACCTGCTGATGGACTGTTTCTTAAGTCTCCTTTCCATTTGATCTTATGAACCAGCCCAGCAATGAAAATCAAATATTAGAGCAAAGACCCATGAGATATTGGCTCTAAATCAGATTATACAGCCCACTTTATTCCTGGGCCACCACTACCACCACCATCATTATCATCAGAGAGTGCCCATGGGACTAAAAGGTGAGCTAAGCACACATTTGCATGCCTGTGAGTAATACTTTTCCTTATTTGTGATACTTTGAGGGCTTATGTCCCTTTGTAGAATCTGAAAATTTTCACACACTTGCTCCCTGTCATGATCCCTGGAAATTCAGTGAGAAAGAGGTGTGATGCTTCATGGGAGGGTTAAAAATGATCTTGGAAAGATGGGGTACAAGCAACTGTTACTATCGTAGCTGTTACTAACTGTTGGCTAGTTAAAAATTTTTGCATAAGAGTAGTGACTGAGCCTGTGATTTAATTGGTAAGCAAATAGTCTTTCAGAGCTGCCTAAGTCTATGAATGTTTAAATCATTTGCCCATGGTCATACAACCAACATATCAAAGCTGGCACATGAACTCAGTTTTTATTGGCTTCACAGTGAGTTTTGTATCTGAGCTTTCAATCTGTGTCAACACATTCCATTTTTTTTTTTAGGAAGTTCTTCAAATTGGACTCTTTTTACCTCTCTCATTTTTACCTAAAGTACATTGGATTCACTCACTGGACTAATACATAATGTCTGCTACATTTTCTTTGGATATACCCTCACATATTTGCACACAGAGTGTGTGGGTAGTTCACTCAAAACTGAGAATATTGCATTCACAACATCCCATGTCACATCTGCTTAAATTTGGAAAACTAAAAGCATGGCATATCTCCATTATGTTTGAAAGGACTTTTGAAATTGTCTAGGCTAGCTCCCAAAGCATTGAAAAATTTCACTATATTATTCCTATCCATTTCTCACCAGTCACAGAATGCTCCTATTGACAGCCATTTCATTACCTTCCAATGCAGTCCACTTAATTGGGAATCAATGTTTCCATACATTGAGCTCAAATTTATCTTCCTATTGATTTCATCAACAGAACCTCATTTTGCCTTCCAGATTGAGGAACAAAGAATAAATCAAAGTTTCATAGGATCTTAGTTTTAAAGTATTGAGGAAACTCAGAGGCCCTCCAGACTTGAATTTTTATGTTGCACATGAGGACATAGAAGCCAATATTCTACTTACCTTGGTAGTAAGTTCCAGGTGCTATACTAGAAACTGAGTCATCTGTGTTGAGAGTCCCTATTTTCACTGGGGCATACAATCTCCTCTTGTTCCTTCTTTTTTTCATGTCACTTTGATAGATATTGGAAAGCAAATTAATCCTTCTCTTGGTCTTCTCTGATCGAACTATGCCACTATCTGCCCTTTTTGCTACAGTATCTACAGCTGTTCTGGTGAGTTGGGGAGGAATGGTTACCCTCATCCTCTCAGAAGAAAATACATCTCACAAATGGAAGAAATGTGAGGAAAAAATGTTTCTTGTCTCAGTTGGAACTGAATAAATACATGTTCACTGATGCAGCTATTTCTTTGTAGGAGTCTTCTCATGAGTAAGGTTCCTTAGGCATCCATTTCTGCTTCAGAGTAACTTTTGCTATTAATTATTATGATAGTCTATGATACTTGCCTTTCTTATTTGTAGGCTCAGGAATTATCCAATTGTTAGGATATTTTGACCTTATCTGGAGCTGAAATATACCTCTCTGAAGATTCATATATATGTATATATGTGTGTGTGTGTGTGTGTGTGTGTGTGTGTGTGTGTGTTTGCATTCTCTGGACAATCAAAGCTCAAAGATTTGTTATATCTAAAGATATAGTTAAAAAAAATGAATGTTTTGATATGGAGTGAGAAGACCTCGATTCAAATCCTGACTCTTGCAAATGTGAAAACTGGTTGATATCGACTCCTCATTTAGCCTTTGGTTTCATTCCTTGATACAACTTTGTATCTTGAAACTGGAAGCAATAGTCCCTAATGTGAGGCACATAGCCTTCCACCCATGGAAGAGGTTATTTTTGCCATTTAGGGAAGGCAGTTTTCACCAAAGTGGTTTTCCTGCAACCCAAAAAATAAGGGGGGAGGAGGAGAATAATCACATTTTTAAAGCTCTTCTTTACACAGTATAGTATTATATTAGAGAGTAGAAAATTAAGTATAATGATAAATCAGTGAAGACAGGAAATATTGCTAGACAGGAAAAGCAGGGCAAGTTTAATGGAGGAGGTAAAATGATAAGAACAGAAAGGTCGCTGAAGAGAGGAAATATGTATCCGTATCTGAGTAACCATGATGGTAAAGAGATTGAAGGCCATATCCTTCTATATAGATCAGCTGAAGGATTTGGAGCTGTTTAGCTCAGGTAATATCAGAATGAATAGGCTAAATGATAGTTATCTTCAAATATCTGAATGGTTATTCCATATAAGAGTGGCTCTACTTGGTCACACGAAGTAGAACTAGGAAAGTATACTTATGTTTAATGTAAGGAGGAAAACAAGCACAACAGAAACAATATACCTCAGGAATTTGTCCTATTCCAAGGCAGAAGAATTGCATTGGTCTCAACTAAGTCTTCCATCACTGATGGTCTTCAAATGGGAGACTAATGTGGAGGAGCTTAAGGAGGAGGTAATGATTGGGGTTCTGCACAATGGTGCTCAGATCATGTTCAAATGATTCTTCCTGTTGCCACTTCACAGAGAATATTGGAGAACCTGTTTTAAGGAACATGTGACATTTTAGAATGGAGTAGTCCTGATCTCTACCTCATTTAATATTCAAATATTCTAGAATTGTGTCCTGTTTAAGGCAATGGAGGAGACAGGGCCAGAAATAAGTGAAAATATAAAGGGTACTAACTGGTCCATTTGATCCCTTTCTCTGTCTCTGTCTTTCTGTCTCTGAATCTGTCTCTGTCTCTTTGCCTCTGTCTCTTTCTCTTTCTGTCTCTGTCTCTGTCTCTGTCTGTCTCTGTGTCTCCGTTGGTCTCTTTCTCTCTGTCTCAGTTTTACTGGTGGTGATCATAGCAAGGACTGCTATAAAAGCCTCCAAGTGTGAAGAAAAAGGTAGCATCAGTAAGTTTACTCTCCCTAACCAGACTGACATAATGCCAAGAGCTCATGCTATGACTGTTTTTTTTTCTCCTGTACCTGTTGTGTTTTAATTGCTCCTGCTCTTGATGGAATGAGTGATTTTTGCAAAGTTGTTAGGGCACCACAATTCCAGCCACTAAAGTTTATATCGGACTTTGCAAGCCAGGACAGTCCTTGAATAGAACCTTTGGCATCCAACTGAAGAATGTATCAGCCAGTTAGCAAGGCACTGTGTTTGGCAACAAGGGAGTATGGTTTGTATGTGCCTGATCCACATTCAGAAATAAAGTTCTTTAAAGCAACTACATTCAGTTTGAACTCACTATCCCCAGAGACCAAGATGATAGAAGGGAAAGTGTATTTTCATTTCTCAGATTTCACACTTTTATTCTTGTTATATCTTCTCAGAAAATATCCCCTTACAAAAGATATTTGATGCTAATTTGTTAAATCAATACCGATGTGCTAATCACTAGTATAAGTGATATTGTGGAGATGTTAGTGACTATCACTTGCAATTGATATGAGAGAGAACAGACTAGGATGAGGGCTCAATCTGACAACATTATGATTGATACCCCAATCACTATGGGGGTAGTCCTAGACCACTTTTTGAGGCCATAGTCACACTTTGGAGACCCAACTTGCAAGTTGTAAGTGGGATATGACTTAAAGACCCTCAGCAGACAAGGGAGGTTCTCCATTATCATTTGGACTAGATGATTTCTAAAGTTATTTTGGAATCTGAGATTCTGTGAGATTCTATGATATTTAAAACCTTTTTTTAGTTCACTCTCCCTTGGTGCATGACTTCTCATACCTACACTCTGTATTCCATAAACACAAAATCCTTAAAATAATGTGTGCATACTATTTTTGTTTAAAGACATTAAGTGTAGACCTCTTGCCAACCTTTCTAGTCAATTCCACTTTATGCTCTTTCATGTGCTTTCAGTTCTAGTTACATTGGCTTATTAAGTGTTACTCATATGTGGATGCTTTCTCATGACAGCAGAAAATGTGTGAAATCTACTCAGTGGAACAATATTGAACTCCTGTGTATTTCTTACTAATTGTGTCACCTCCAGAAAATCCTTTAACCTTTTTAAGCTTTTTTGCTCTGATGAGAATGAGGAGGATGAACTAAATGAACTCAAAGTTTCCTTCCAGTTTGACATCTTTGATTCTATGAACTCCATTCTCCATATCTTTATATGGATTTACTCCAACTTACAGAATGTACTCCCTCATCACTTCTCTCAGGTAGAAAACTTGCCTTTCTTTAAATCATAGTTTAAGTGTCTCCTGTAATAGGTAGCCTTTCTGATTCCCCCACTCCCAGTAAACCACTGTCTTGCTCTTTGGGAGTTAATCATTCCCTTCATAAAGTATCCCTTGATTATATATCTCTCCTAGGCTCTGGGGGCTGGTACACTTATAGACCTCATAGCTGACATTTCAGTTCACTCTGAGTTGGTCACTCATCCAGAGGATGTTATCCTGGGTGGGCTCTTCCTTAGCGTGTCTCAGTTCCAACTGAAGGCATTAACATCAGTGACTGTTTCTTTGTGATCATGCTAAATGTTTTCATTATTCAGTCATTTCAGTTATGTCTGGTTCTTCATGATCTCATTTGAGGTTTTCTTGTCAAGATGCTGGAATGGTTTGTCATTTCTTTCTACAGATTACTTTACAGATGAAGAAATGGAGGTAAACAGGGTTAAGTGACTTGCCCAGGGTCACACAGCTAATACGTGTCTGAGGGCAGATGAGTCTTCCTGATTTTGGGACTGTCACTCCATCCACCGTACCATCCACATGATAATGTTATTGGCATCAATCAAATTGACCAAATTGACCAATTAGAATTGACAAAAGTTGAGTGAATGGTTTCAAACTAGCCTCAGCTTCATGTTTAAATATATATATATATATATATATATATATATATATATGTATATATATATGTATGTATATGTATATGTATATATTGCAAAGATGTGTCTAATTCAGTAAATCACAAAATGCATCCTATCTGACATTATCCATATTTATTTAATAATCAAAGTATTTTATTCTTTTCAAATTGATTAAGGATTTATTTGGAACTAGTGTATATTGTTTGAAAGATTGACTATTTTGTTCTAGCTATCTAGATCCTCTGTTATTAATTGGAATGTGGCTAGATCTCAACATTTATATAATAATTGTATTCATTTAATAAATATACTGTGATTGATCAACTGGAGGACCGCCCACTGGTCCAGAAGACTAACAGGTATCTATCAAGCATGTCTTAACATTTCTAATAAAAGAGGAAAAGTTTTATCCAGATACTCTTAGCCACTGAAAGTAATTGCAACCAAGTATTTTTCTCTCTATTTTCTTCTTCCACACTATTTCAATCTCATCCAAGAAAATGTCAGATTGCTATCTACTGCAGTTCATAAATTGAAATAAGTCAGGGAAAATGTATTATTTGTTCTAAATATGTTTAATGGATGATTTCAAAATGTGCTACTTCAATTGACAATCCCACGTCTTACAATTCTGCCAAAGAAAATCCAGACTTCTTTAACAATGACTCCTTTTCTACCATCATACAAGATCTGAACCCAATTAGAGCTTCTATGCCACATAAAAACTTCTCAGTGTTCCAACCTGAACTAGAGATCCTTAGACAAGCAAAAAAAGAGTGCTATTTGGAGTCGTCCAGAACAGTTTCTGGAAGATGATGATGGACTAATCATTTCACGGGAAAATGCCAGTTGTTTTTCATCAAATCAATTGGGAATGATGCAGTGCAGCTGCAAACATCAGTGCTTCAGTTTTCAGCCTCCAAGTCATAAGTTCAGCCTCTGAAGTCGGCAGTATTTCTTCAGACATTCTCTCCTTACCGACTATGGATGCATGGCAGTTACAGCCTATCTTTGGTTGCTATGTTCAATTATTCATGATGCACACTCTCCTAGTCTTGGGAGGTGGAGGGGTACTATGCCTGCTTTCTAAATCAGCTATCACCTGAGTGTGCAGGGATAAAGAATTTTGGTAGCTGTGCCTTCGGTGAGTCGTGTGTCACCTTCTGGCTAGTTTGAGTGAATCATAAAACTGCTTGCAACTGCCTTGTCAAGAATGTTTTCCAAAGGCCTGGAGGAGAGATGAACAAGTCCTTTTTTTGCAAATGTTTCAGAGGGCTTCCTTCTGCGGCTTTATGGCACATTAACGTTAGAATTAGGAAGTGGAGGTATTTGTTCATTATCTGAAGTCCTCTTGCTGTAAAACAGCAGAGTAAATTAATGAAACTCTTCTGCCAACCAGCCATAAATGTATCTGTCAGTCACCACAAACTCCTTCTATTTTGAACTTTTAATTTAAAAAAAATTGCCATATATTAAAGTACATCTCATTATTTCCATTTTTTTCATACATATTTTCAGATAGCTAGATAGTTCAGCGGATAGATCACCAGACTTCAGATAAAGAAGACCTCTATTCAAATTTTGCCTTAAACATTTACTAACTGCTTAACACAAGCCAAGTCACTCAATTTCTATCACCATTACTTTGATCTCTAATATTGGCATAATAACAGCATCTATTAATAGAATTGCTGCGAGCAGGTAAGATAACCTATGTAATATGCTTTGCAAATCTTAGTGCACTATATAAAAGCTTATAATAGTCTGTTATTATTTCTGTTATCATGATTTTCACTAGATTTATAAAACCTTGAGGATTTAATTTCTGTACTAGTAAAATTAGAGTAATAATACTCATTTAGATCTTAGTTTTTAAACATAGAAATGTCTTCAAGTTCATAGGACCATCAATCTAGAGTGGAAATGTATCTCTTGGGCATTTATTACAACTCTCTCCATTATAGGTGAAAAAGTAAGGCTCAGGGTGGCTGAGTATCTTTTCCAAAATCATGTAAATTATAATTAGGGTCAAGATTTGTACCAAGACCAAGAGAATGGAGTCTTTCTACTGTGTCTTCTCATTTTCTGTTTTATAAATCTGGGTCATAGAAGAGTTAATTGACTTGCCAAAGGTCCCACAGGTATTTAGTAAGG
The DNA here is from genome assembly GCF_028372415.1 of Notamacropus eugenii. Lineage (NCBI taxonomy): Eukaryota > Metazoa > Chordata > Mammalia > Diprotodontia > Macropodidae > Notamacropus > Notamacropus eugenii. The sequence continues at coordinate 730,096,973 of NC_092872.1, read as the reverse complement.
CAGGATCTGTACCCATGTCCTATAACCCCCAACCCATAATTGTTAATACTACAACATACTGTTTGCCATTATTGACTTCCATATGTTGTAGTGAGTATTACAGGAGATAATGTGATAAGATTTACATTTTATAAAGTGCACAGAACTGCAAATGTTAACTTTTATCTTTTAATGCTAAGTAAATAGACCATCATTTTGTTAATATTAAACTTCTTAAGTTTCTTGCTATACTGAGTAGCATGTTGTTGACCACACAGAATAGAAGGGTCATAAAATTAGAAGCAGAAAAAGGGGAACAGCTATCTATCCAATGGCACAGTGGATAGAGCACCAGTCCAGGAGTTAAGAGGACCAGAGTTCAAATTTGGCCTCAGACACTTACTAGCTATGTGATCCTGAGTAAGATCCACTTTAACCCAGTTGTCTCCAAAAAGGAAAGAAATATATGTAGTCTCAGACTTCACAGAGTTCAAAATTTTCAGTTTATGGATGAGCAAATTGAAACCCAGACGTGTCAAGCAAGTATATCAAGTCACACAGGGACTCATAATAGGTATTAAGCAGATATTTTGCTAATTGAATTGAGCAGCACATCCTAGTGGCAACTGGCCTAAATTTAGAGTCACAGTTGCTGAGTTCTAATTTGGTCTTTGACACTAACTGTGTGACCATCTTTCTTCAAGGGGTTGAGCTATAAGACATATGCTATTAGAAAGTCAGTGACAGAAAGCAAGATCTCATATAGTAATATATTCATAACAACACTACAAAAAGAGAAATAAAATATGACAATAAATTTGAAAATGATTAAACAATTTTGCGACATTCATGTAGGGAAATAGTATAACGAAAAATGGTGGCCATGACTCAGAGAAATAAAGGAAGGTTTCTGTAAAGTGATACAGAGCAAAGAAAGACCAAGAAAGTCATTCATCCCCCCCCAAAAAAATTTGTAAAAAAATCAAAAGGTAATTGAAATTAGATTAATTTTAATGAACAACGATGCTCCGAGAAAACTAAAGATTAAAGATATAGTCCTCTTCTGAGTAGGGGAATCAGGTAATGTGTTTTTGGAATTGTGCATATATTGTCACATGCCTTTGCATTGGCAGTTAATTTTTACTCATTTTTTCCCTTATAAAACAGAAACTTCAATGATGGGAGGGGGCAGGTATAAGCTAGGGGATTATTGTGGTATGAAAGAGATATAAGTAAAAATATGATTAAAGTGTTAAGTACAAAGATGTAGAGCAGAGATATCAGATGTCCTAAAGACCAACAGGTGGAAAACACTCCCAGTGCTACCTAAACCAAATTAAAATATAATTTAGAAATATTTAATACACTATATAAAAATACAACAGAACATAGAAAATGATGATGTGTGATTTTCTAAGTTCATATGTCACACATGGATGTCGATCTTTATAGATGGTGTAATGGCCCCATTTCTATTTAATTTTGACACCAGCCAAGAATGTTGTACTCATTCATAAATTGGAGGCTATAGTTATAGCTTAGTAGTCATGTATTACAATGCACTCATTTTACAAATAGTTAGAACTTAGCCCAGAGAGGAAATAGCTTGCCCGCAGCCACCTACATCATACTGATAATAACAATACCAGCTAGCATTTATACATCACTTTAGAGTTTATAGGACACTACATATGTTCTCTCATTTGGTCCTTACAACAACCTGGAAGAAAGGTACTGCATTTTCTCATTTTACAGATGAGAAAACTGAGGCTGAAAGAAGTTAGTGACTTCCCTAAGATCATACAGCTAGCAAGCTAATAAAGATCTAAGTCAGGATTTGAATTCTCATCCTCCTGTATCAAATTCAAGTACCCTACCTATTCAGCTCACTAGCTGCTTAGAAGACACAAAGATTTAAATCGGGGCCCTCTGATTCTAAAGCTAATGCCTTTTGCATTGTCATGCTACCACAGGTATTACAAATAGAATAAAAACTTAGGGAGGGATGTTTTGGCTGAAGAAGATGTCAGTACCTTGAGGATAGACATTGTTTCATTTTTGCAATCAATAGGTTAATAAATACTAAGTAAGTACCTGATATGTGCCAGATACTGTGTTAATCACTGGGCAGACAAAGAGGGACAAGAAAGTTCTTACCCTCAAGGAGCTTACAATCTAATGGAGGAAGAAAACATACAAATACAAACAGAAAAGTAGGGGAGGGAGACAAAGGTACCTAGTGCCCATGGGCATAATGGAGAAGTCCAAAGAAGCAGAGAAATATGGGAAGTGAAGAATGGCTCCCTTCTTAAATGATGTTTCTGTAACAAGAGATCTTTACGCTTCAGTCTGAGGAAGAGAGGGGTATCAGGGGCAGAGGGTACTGAAGATATATAACTTCTAGTAATGGCATCCCCAGTGCCCAGCACAGTGCTTATCACCTGGTAGATACCTAAAGGAAGGTTGTTGATTGGTTATTGATGGCTGGATGTTTCAGCAGGAAGGGGGAAAATAAAATTACCCAACAGCAGAGACATAGGGGGAATGAAAGTGGATTCTACCCATCACTCCATAATTACAACGGTGTAGAGTTTCTGTTTCTTCCCTGCCCCTCCTGAATCTTTCCTGCCAACATGACTATGCATAAGTCTCGTGTGTGTCACTCCATAATTACAACGGTGTAGAGTTTCTGTTTCTTCCCTGCCCTTCCTGAATCTTTCCTGCCAACATGACTACGCATAAGTCTCGTGTTGTTTGACAGAACCATTACAGAGACATTCTAGGCTTTGCTTGCTAAAACAGAAATGTCCCCCACATGAGAATAAATCATTTTCCTGAAAGGTCAACCACTTTCTTCCAGCAAACCCCTAATTTAACATACGGTAAACGATGCAGTCTATAACTTGGGCTTAAGAGCCACATGGTTGATACCACCATTACTCACTAGAAATATTTGACAGAGTCTTCTTCTCAGCCTGAATGCTGACATTCTATTGGCAGTTATGAGGGTAAGCACAGTATTGTTATGCACATCCTCCATATTTTCCACATGTCTTATTTGCAATTCCTGTGCTAAATCAACCTCATTTCTATTCTCTGGAGTCTATCCTCATGCAGGGCAAAGTCCATAGGCCTAAACATTTCTAAATTGAAAATGGTGAACCTTTCCATCAGTATTTTGTACAAAGTAATTACAGTGCCCCCCCATCTGCTTATGAACTCTTGTCCCAGCCTCCCATGGTTCTGAATGCCATTAGACATGCTGTTGCTTCTAAGAAGAAGTTTACATTATCATTACCGCAGCTTGCTGAATATTGGCACTTCCTGGGCCTGTTATATATTATAACAAAAGGAGCATAAAGTACAATTGATTTCATTAGAGAAATTTAACACCCACAAAATAATGGTGCTGATTCTTCTTTAGGAACACGATCACATTACAGTGTTGCTTCCCTAAATTAAAAAATGCTATCAAGTCAGCAGTAAATTCTGGAGCGTGTTACTGAGCAAACTCCAAACGCCATTTAGAGGCCAGGAGCAAACATATATCAACAGAAACAGATTAGACAGAAATTTTAAGAATCAGCTTTTGTTCCAGGAAACTTTGATGAGTGCATCATCTTCTCAATCAAGGGTTTCTCTGCCTGGCTTCTAATGCTTTGCTTAGTTCTGTGACTCAGCAAATGATTCTATTGACCATGAAATAAT